>NW_025726084.1:0-152132 GCF_021461395.2 Schistocerca americana | reverse complement strand
CGGTCTAAGGCGCCAGACTCAAGGAAAAACCTTGGCTGCAGTAGCAGCTAGAGCCTTCTGGTCCTCGAATGAGGGCGTGGGTTCGAATCCCACTCCTGACACAGATTTTGTCGCTTCTCTGGAGCACCCTGTGTATCATTGAGATCCTTTGTAAAGTGCAACAGCACGATTCTGGCCGTGTTCTCCTAAGTGAAATCAAAAATTTGTATCAAACACAAGCGCACCTACGGCAACCAAACTGTTTCTTCGGTAGTGTGAGCTACAAACAGAGAGTGTTGGTTGTAAATACGACGTTCCCTCGTGAGGTTACTTCCGCGCCACAGCCGCAAACACGTCAAAAGGGACACTTGTGGTACGAAAACGACTCTTGTCTGGAGATGCAGAGTGCTAACGACAGTGTGAGGAAACAGTGCAGGCTGACCAGTACATCCTCTGTACAATAACAGTCGCTGATGAAATACAGAGAACTCGAAATAAATTCATATACTCAAAATATTACTTTATGGAGATTACAACGTGACCAAAACTTGAGATATTACTCGACAGATAGACCTCTGCATTCTGTCTAATCTCTGATGTCTGTAACAGACGACTTAGTTTCGAACAAAATGTATTGAGTGCCGTGATTATACGGATTTGAGAAACTCTTTTGGTGGTACATTCTGCGCTATATTTGTGCGGCTGCACCTGGCGAACGTGTAACGGGTGCAGAACTGATGCCGGTCTACTGTGGCAACGTGGATGCGACAATTACATCAACTGTAAGTTCTCTAATAGACCAAACGAGGAGCAACAAATCAAGTGTCAGGATGGCCGAGCGGTCTAAGGCGCCAGACTCAAGGAAAAACCTTGGCTGCAGTAGCAGCTAGAGCCTTCTGGTCCTCGAATGAGGGCGTGGGTTCGAATCCCACTCCTGACACAGATTTTGTCGCTTCTCTGGAGCACCCTGTGTATCATTGAGATCCTTTGTAAAGTGCAACAGCACGATTCTGGCCGTGTTCTCCTAAGTGAAATCAAAAATTTGTATCAAACACAAGCGCACCTACGGCAACCAAACTGTTTCTTCGGTAGTGTGAGCTACAAACAGAGAGTGTTGGTTGTAAATACGACGTTCCCTCGTGAGGTTACTTCCGCGCCACAGCCGCAAACACGTCAAAAGGGACACTTGTGGTACGAAAACGACTCTTGTCTGGAGATGCAGAGTGCTAACGACAGTGTGAGGAAACAGTGCAGGCTGACCAGTACATCCTCTGTACAATAACAGTCGCTGATGAAATACAGAGAACTCGAAATAAATTCATATACTCAAAATATTACTTTATGGAGATTACAACGTGACCAAAACTTGAGATATTACTCGACAGATAGACCTCTGCATTCTGTCTAATCTCTGATGTCTGTAACAGACGACTTAGTTTCGAACAAAATGTATTGAGTGCCGTGATTATACGGATTTGAGAAACTCTTTTGGTGGTACATTCTGCGCTATATTTGTGCGGCTGCACCTGGCGAACGTGTAACGGGTGCAGAACTGATGCCGGTCTACTGTGGCAACGTGGATGCGACAATTACATCAACTGTAAGTTCTCTAATAGACCAAACGAGGAGCAACAAATCAAGTGTCAGGATGGCCGAGCGGTCTAAGGCGCCAGACTCAAGGAAAAACCTTGGCTGCAGTAGCAGCTAGAGCCTTCTGGTCCTCGAATGAGGGCGTGGGTTCGAATCCCACTCCTGACACAGATTTTGTCGCTTCTCTGGAGCACCCTGTGTATCATTGAGATCCTTTGTAAAGTGCAACAGCACGATTCTGGCCGTGTTCTCCTAAGTGAAATCAAAAATTTGTATCAAACACAAGCGCACCTACGGCAACCAAACTGTTTCTTCGGTAGTGTGAGCTACAAACAGAGAGTGTTGGTTGTAAATACGACGTTCCCTCGTGAGGTTACTTCCGCGCCACAGCCGCAAACACGTCAAAAGGGACACTTGTGGTACGAAAACGACTCTTGTCTGGAGATGCAGAGTGCTAACGACAGTGTGAGGAAACAGTGCAGGCTGACCAGTACATCCTCTGTACAATAACAGTCGCTGATGAAATACAGAGAACTCGAAATAAATTCATATACTCAAAATATTACTTTATGGAGATTACAACGTGACCAAAACTTGAGATATTACTCGACAGATAGACCTCTGCATTCTGTCTAATCTCTGATGTCTGTAACAGACGACTTAGTTTCGAACAAAATGTATTGAGTGCCGTGATTATACGGATTTGAGAAACTCTTTTGGTGGTACATTCTGCGCTATATTTGTGCGGCTGCACCTGGCGAACGTGTAACGGGTGCAGAACTGATGCCGGTCTACTGTGGCAACGTGGATGCGACAATTACATCAACTGTAAGTTCTCTAATAGACCAAACGAGGAGCAACAAATCAAGTGTCAGGATGGGCCGAGCGGTCTAAGGCGCCAGACTCAAGGAAAAACCTTGGCTGCAGTAGCAGCTAGAGCCTTCTGGTCCTCGAATGAGGGCGTGGGTTCGAATCCCACTCCTGACACAGATTTTGTCGCTTCTCTGGAGCACCCTGTGTATCATTGAGATCCTTTGTAAAGTGCAACAGCACGATTCTGGCCGTGTTCTCCTAAGTGAAATCAAAAATTTGTATCAAACACAAGCGCACCTACGGCAACCAAACTGTTTCTTCGGTAGTGTGAGCTACAAACAGAGAGTGTTGGTTGTAAATACGACGTTCCCTCGTGAGGTTACTTCCGCGCCACAGCCGCAAACACGTCAAAAGGGACACTTGTGGTACGAAAACGACTCTTGTCTGGAGATGCAGAGTGCTAACGACAGTGTGAGGAAACAGTGCAGGCTGACCAGTACATCCTCTGTACAATAACAGTCGCTGATGAAATACAGAGAACTCGAAATAAATTCATATACTCAAAATATTACTTTATGGAGATTACAACGTGACCAAAACTTGAGATATTACTCGACAGATAGACCTCTGCATTCTGTCTAATCTCTGATGTCTGTAACAGACGACTTAGTTTCGAACAAAATGTATTGAGTGCCGTGATTATACGGATTTGAGAAACTCTTTTGGTGGTACATTCTGCGCTATATTTGTGCGGCTGCACCTGGCGAACGTGTAACGGGTGCAGAACTGATGCCGGTCTACTGTGGCAACGTGGATGCGACAATTACATCAACTGTAAGTTCTCTAATAGACCAAACGAGGAGCAACAAATCAAGTGTCAGGATGGCCGAGCGGTCTAAGGCGCCAGACTCAAGGAAAAACCTTGGCTGCAGTAGCAGCTAGAGCCTTCTGGTCCTCGAATGAGGGCGTGGGTTCGAATCCCACTCCTGACACAGATTTTGTCGCTTCTCTGGAGCACCCTGTGTATCATTGAGATCCTTTGTAAAGTGCAACAGCACGATTCTGGCCGTGTTCTCCTAAGTGAAATCAAAAATTTGTATCAAACACAAGCGCACCTACGGCAACCAAACTGTTTCTTCGGTAGTGTGAGCTACAAACAGAGAGTGTTGGTTGTAAATACGACGTTCCCTCGTGAGGTTACTTCCGCGCCACAGCCGCAAACACGTCAAAAGGGACACTTGTGGTACGAAAACGACTCTTGTCTGGAGATGCAGAGTGCTAACGACAGTGTGAGGAAACAGTGCAGGCTGACCAGTACATCCTCTGTACAATAACAGTCGCTGATGAAATACAGAGAACTCGAAATAAATTCATATACTCAAAATATTACTTTATGGAGATTACAACGTGACCAAAACTTGAGATATTACTCGACAGATAGACCTCTGCATTCTGTCTAATCTCTGATGTCTGTAACAGACGACTTAGTTTCGAACAAAATGTATTGAGTGCCGTGATTATACGGATTTGAGAAACTCTTTTGGTGGTACATTCTGCGCTATATTTGTGCGGCTGCACCTGGCGAACGTGTAACGGGTGCAGAACTGATGCCGGTCTACTGTGGCAACGTGGATGCGACAATTACATCAACTGTAAGTTCTCTAATAGACCAAACGAGGAGCAACAAATCAAGTGTCAGGATGGCCGAGCGGTCTAAGGCGCCAGACTCAAGGAAAAACCTTGGCTGCAGTAGCAGCTAGAGCCTTCTGGTCCTCGAATGAGGGCGTGGGTTCGAATCCCACTCCTGACACAGATTTTGTCGCTTCTCTGGAGCACCCTGTGTATCATTGAGATCCTTTGTAAAGTGCAACAGCACGATTCTGGCCGTGTTCTCCTAAGTGAAATCAAAAATTTGTATCAAACACAAGCGCACCTACGGCAACCAAACTGTTTCTTCGGTAGTGTGAGCTACAAACAGAGAGTGTTGGTTGTAAATACGACGTTCCCTCGTGAGGTTACTTCCGCGCCACAGCCGCAAACACGTCAAAAGGGACACTTGTGGTACGAAAACGACTCTTGTCTGGAGATGCAGAGTGCTAACGACAGTGTGAGGAAACAGTGCAGGCTGACCAGTACATCCTCTGTACAATAACAGTCGCTGATGAAATACAGAGAACTCGAAATAAATTCATATACTCAAAATATTACTTTATGGAGATTACAACGTGACCAAAACTTGAGATATTACTCGACAGATAGACCTCTGCATTCTGTCTAATCTCTGATGTCTGTAACAGACGACTTAGTTTCGAACAAAATGTATTGAGTGCCGTGATTATACGGATTTGAGAAACTCTTTTGGTGGTACATTCTGCGCTATATTTGTGCGGCTGCACCTGGCGAACGTGTAACGGGTGCAGAACTGATGCCGGTCTACTGTGGCAACGTGGATGCGACAATTACATCAACTGTAAGTTCTCTAATAGACCAAACGAGGAGCAACAAATCAAGTGTCAGGATGGCCGAGCGGTCTAAGGCGCCAGACTCAAGGAAAAACCTTGGCTGCAGTAGCAGCTAGAGCCTTCTGGTCCTCGAATGAGGGCGTGGGTTCGAATCCCACTCCTGACACAGATTTTGTCGCTTCTCTGGAGCACCCTGTGTATCATTGAGATCCTTTGTAAAGTGCAACAGCACGATTCTGGCCGTGTTCTCCTAAGTGAAATCAAAAATTTGTATCAAACACAAGCGCACCTACGGCAACCAAACTGTTTCTTCGGTAGTGTGAGCTACAAACAGAGAGTGTTGGTTGTAAATACGACGTTCCCTCGTGAGGTTACTTCCGCGCCACAGCCGCAAACACGTCAAAAGGGACACTTGTGGTACGAAAACGACTCTTGTCTGGAGATGCAGAGTGCTAACGACAGTGTGAGGAAACAGTGCAGGCTGACCAGTACATCCTCTGTACAATAACAGTCGCTGATGAAATACAGAGAACTCGAAATAAATTCATATACTCAAAATATTACTTTATGGAGATTACAACGTGACCAAAACTTGAGATATTACTCGACAGATAGACCTCTGCATTCTGTCTAATCTCTGATGTCTGTAACAGACGACTTAGTTTCGAACAAAATGTATTGAGTGCCGTGATTATACGGATTTGAGAAACTCTTTTGGTGGTACATTCTGCGCTATATTTGTGCGGCTGCACCTGGCGAACGTGTAACGGGTGCAGAACTGATGCCGGTCTACTGTGGCAACGTGGATGCGACAATTACATCAACTGTAAGTTCTCTAATAGACCAAACGAGGAGCAACAAATCAAGTGTCAGGATGGCCGAGCGGTCTAAGGCGCCAGACTCAAGGAAAAACCTTGGCTGCAGTAGCAGCTAGAGCCTTCTGGTCCTCGAATGAGGGCGTGGGTTCGAATCCCACTCCTGACACAGATTTTGTCGCTTCTCTGGAGCACCCTGTGTATCATTGAGATCCTTTGTAAAGTGCAACAGCACGATTCTGGCCGTGTTCTCCTAAGTGAAATCAAAAATTTGTATCAAACACAAGCGCACCTACGGCAACCAAACTGTTTCTTCGGTAGTGTGAGCTACAAACAGAGAGTGTTGGTTGTAAATACGACGTTCCCTCGTGAGGTTACTTCCGCGCCACAGCCGCAAACACGTCAAAAGGGACACTTGTGGTACGAAAACGACTCTTGTCTGGAGATGCAGAGTGCTAACGACAGTGTGAGGAAACAGTGCAGGCTGACCAGTACATCCTCTGTACAATAACAGTCGCTGATGAAATACAGAGAACTCGAAATAAATTCATATACTCAAAATATTACTTTATGGAGATTACAACGTGACCAAAACTTGAGATATTACTCGACAGATAGACCTCTGCATTCTGTCTAATCTCTGATGTCTGTAACAGACGACTTAGTTTCGAACAAAATGTATTGAGTGCCGTGATTATACGGATTTGAGAAACTCTTTTGGTGGTACATTCTGCGCTATATTTGTGCGGCTGCACCTGGCGAACGTGTAACGGGTGCAGAACTGATGCCGGTCTACTGTGGCAACGTGGATGCGACAATTACATCAACTGTAAGTTCTCTAATAGACCAAACGAGGAGCAACAAATCAAGTGTCAGGATGGCCGAGCGGTCTAAGGCGCCAGACTCAAGGAAAAACCTTGGCTGCAGTAGCAGCTAGAGCCTTCTGGTCCTCGAATGAGGGCGTGGGTTCGAATCCCACTCCTGACACAGATTTTGTCGCTTCTCTGGAGCACCCTGTGTATCATTGAGATCCTTTGTAAAGTGCAACAGCACGATTCTGGCCGTGTTCTCCTAAGTGAAATCAAAAATTTGTATCAAACACAAGCGCACCTACGGCAACCAAACTGTTTCTTCGGTAGTGTGAGCTACAAACAGAGAGTGTTGGTTGTAAATACGACGTTCCCTCGTGAGGTTACTTCCGCGCCACAGCCGCAAACACGTCAAAAGGGACACTTGTGGTACGAAAACGACTCTTGTCTGGAGATGCAGAGTGCTAACGACAGTGTGAGGAAACAGTGCAGGCTGACCAGTACATCCTCTGTACAATAACAGTCGCTGATGAAATACAGAGAACTCGAAATAAATTCATATACTCAAAATATTACTTTATGGAGATTACAACGTGACCAAAACTTGAGATATTACTCGACAGATAGACCTCTGCATTCTGTCTAATCTCTGATGTCTGTAACAGACGACTTAGTTTCGAACAAAATGTATTGAGTGCCGTGATTATACGGATTTGAGAAACTCTTTTGGTGGTACATTCTGCGCTATATTTGTGCGGCTGCACCTGGCGAACGTGTAACGGGTGCAGAACTGATGCCGGTCTACTGTGGCAACGTGGATGCGACAATTACATCAACTGTAAGTTCTCTAATAGACCAAACGAGGAGCAACAAATCAAGTGTCAGGATGGCCGAGCGGTCTAAGGCGCCAGACTCAAGGAAAAACCTTGGCTGCAGTAGCAGCTAGAGCCTTCTGGTCCTCGAATGAGGGCGTGGGTTCGAATCCCACTCCTGACACAGATTTTGTCGCTTCTCTGGAGCACCCTGTGTATCATTGAGATCCTTTGTAAAGTGCAACAGCACGATTCTGGCCGTGTTCTCCTAAGTGAAATCAAAAATTTGTATCAAACACAAGCGCACCTACGGCAACCAAACTGTTTCTTCGGTAGTGTGAGCTACAAACAGAGAGTGTTGGTTGTAAATACGACGTTCCCTCGTGAGGTTACTTCCGCGCCACAGCCGCAAACACGTCAAAAGGGACACTTGTGGTACGAAAACGACTCTTGTCTGGAGATGCAGAGTGCTAACGACAGTGTGAGGAAACAGTGCAGGCTGACCAGTACATCCTCTGTACAATAACAGTCGCTGATGAAATACAGAGAACTCGAAATAAATTCATATACTCAAAATATTACTTTATGGAGATTACAACGTGACCAAAACTTGAGATATTACTCGACAGATAGACCTCTGCATTCTGTCTAATCTCTGATGTCTGTAACAGACGACTTAGTTTCGAACAAAATGTATTGAGTGCCGTGATTATACGGATTTGAGAAACTCTTTTGGTGGTACATTCTGCGCTATATTTGTGCGGCTGCACCTGGCGAACGTGTAACGGGTGCAGAACTGATGCCGGTCTACTGTGGCAACGTGGATGCGACAATTACATCAACTGTAAGTTCTCTAATAGACCAAACGAGGAGCAACAAATCAAGTGTCAGGATGGCCGAGCGGTCTAAGGCGCCAGACTCAAGGAAAAACCTTGGCTGCAGTAGCAGCTAGAGCCTTCTGGTCCTCGAATGAGGGCGTGGGTTCGAATCCCACTCCTGACACAGATTTTGTCGCTTCTCTGGAGCACCCTGTGTATCATTGAGATCCTTTGTAAAGTGCAACAGCACGATTCTGGCCGTGTTCTCCTAAGTGAAATCAAAAATTTGTATCAAACACAAGCGCACCTACGGCAACCAAACTGTTTCTTCGGTAGTGTGAGCTACAAACAGAGAGTGTTGGTTGTAAATACGACGTTCCCTCGTGAGGTTACTTCCGCGCCACAGCCGCAAACACGTCAAAAGGGACACTTGTGGTACGAAAACGACTCTTGTCTGGAGATGCAGAGTGCTAACGACAGTGTGAGGAAACAGTGCAGGCTGACCAGTACATCCTCTGTACAATAACAGTCGCTGATGAAATACAGAGAACTCGAAATAAATTCATATACTCAAAATATTACTTTATGGAGATTACAACGTGACCAAAACTTGAGATATTACTCGACAGATAGACCTCTGCATTCTGTCTAATCTCTGATGTCTGTAACAGACGACTTAGTTTCGAACAAAATGTATTGAGTGCCGTGATTATACGGATTTGAGAAACTCTTTTGGTGGTACATTCTGCGCTATATTTGTGCGGCTGCACCTGGCGAACGTGTAACGGGTGCAGAACTGATGCCGGTCTACTGTGGCAACGTGGATGCGACAATTACATCAACTGTAAGTTCTCTAATAGACCAAACGAGGAGCAACAAATCAAGTGTCAGGATGGCCGAGCGGTCTAAGGCGCCAGACTCAAGGAAAAACCTTGGCTGCAGTAGCAGCTAGAGCCTTCTGGTCCTCGAATGAGGGCGTGGGTTCGAATCCCACTCCTGACACAGATTTTGTCGCTTCTCTGGAGCACCCTGTGTATCATTGAGATCCTTTGTAAAGTGCAACAGCACGATTCTGGCCGTGTTCTCCTAAGTGAAATCAAAAATTTGTATCAAACACAAGCGCACCTACGGCAACCAAACTGTTTCTTCGGTAGTGTGAGCTACAAACAGAGAGTGTTGGTTGTAAATACGACGTTCCCTCGTGAGGTTACTTCCGCGCCACAGCCGCAAACACGTCAAAAGGGACACTTGTGGTACGAAAACGACTCTTGTCTGGAGATGCAGAGTGCTAACGACAGTGTGAGGAAACAGTGCAGGCTGACCAGTACATCCTCTGTACAATAACAGTCGCTGATGAAATACAGAGAACTCGAAATAAATTCATATACTCAAAATATTACTTTATGGAGATTACAACGTGACCAAAACTTGAGATATTACTCGACAGATAGACCTCTGCATTCTGTCTAATCTCTGATGTCTGTAACAGACGACTTAGTTTCGAACAAAATGTATTGAGTGCCGTGATTATACGGATTTGAGAAACTCTTTTGGTGGTACATTCTGCGCTATATTTGTGCGGCTGCACCTGGCGAACGTGTAACGGGTGCAGAACTGATGCCGGTCTACTGTGGCAACGTGGATGCGACAATTACATCAACTGTAAGTTCTCTAATAGACCAAACGAGGAGCAACAAATCAAGTGTCAGGATGGCCGAGCGGTCTAAGGCGCCAGACTCAAGGAAAAACCTTGGCTGCAGTAGCAGCTAGAGCCTTCTGGTCCTCGAATGAGGGCGTGGGTTCGAATCCCACTCCTGACACAGATTTTGTCGCTTCTCTGGAGCACCCTGTGTATCATTGAGATCCTTTGTAAAGTGCAACAGCACGATTCTGGCCGTGTTCTCCTAAGTGAAATCAAAAATTTGTATCAAACACAAGCGCACCTACGGCAACCAAACTGTTTCTTCGGTAGTGTGAGCTACAAACAGAGAGTGTTGGTTGTAAATACGACGTTCCCTCGTGAGGTTACTTCCGCGCCACAGCCGCAAACACGTCAAAAGGGACACTTGTGGTACGAAAACGACTCTTGTCTGGAGATGCAGAGTGCTAACGACAGTGTGAGGAAACAGTGCAGGCTGACCAGTACATCCTCTGTACAATAACAGTCGCTGATGAAATACAGAGAACTCGAAATAAATTCATATACTCAAAATATTACTTTATGGAGATTACAACGTGACCAAAACTTGAGATATTACTCGACAGATAGACCTCTGCATTCTGTCTAATCTCTGATGTCTGTAACAGACGACTTAGTTTCGAACAAAATGTATTGAGTGCCGTGATTATACGGATTTGAGAAACTCTTTTGGTGGTACATTCTGCGCTATATTTGTGCGGCTGCACCTGGCGAACGTGTAACGGGTGCAGAACTGATGCCGGTCTACTGTGGCAACGTGGATGCGACAATTACATCAACTGTAAGTTCTCTAATAGACCAAACGAGGAGCAACAAATCAAGTGTCAGGATGGCCGAGCGGTCTAAGGCGCCAGACTCAAGGAAAAACCTTGGCTGCAGTAGCAGCTAGAGCCTTCTGGTCCTCGAATGAGGGCGTGGGTTCGAATCCCACTCCTGACACAGATTTTGTCGCTTCTCTGGAGCACCCTGTGTATCATTGAGATCCTTTGTAAAGTGCAACAGCACGATTCTGGCCGTGTTCTCCTAAGTGAAATCAAAAATTTGTATCAAACACAAGCGCACCTACGGCAACCAAACTGTTTCTTCGGTAGTGTGAGCTACAAACAGAGAGTGTTGGTTGTAAATACGACGTTCCCTCGTGAGGTTACTTCCGCGCCACAGCCGCAAACACGTCAAAAGGGACACTTGTGGTACGAAAACGACTCTTGTCTGGAGATGCAGAGTGCTAACGACAGTGTGAGGAAACAGTGCAGGCTGACCAGTACATCCTCTGTACAATAACAGTCGCTGATGAAATACAGAGAACTCGAAATAAATTCATATACTCAAAATATTACTTTATGGAGATTACAACGTGACCAAAACTTGAGATATTACTCGACAGATAGACCTCTGCATTCTGTCTAATCTCTGATGTCTGTAACAGACGACTTAGTTTCGAACAAAATGTATTGAGTGCCGTGATTATACGGATTTGAGAAACTCTTTTGGTGGTACATTCTGCGCTATATTTGTGCGGCTGCACCTGGCGAACGTGTAACGGGTGCAGAACTGATGCCGGTCTACTGTGGCAACGTGGATGCGACAATTACATCAACTGTAAGTTCTCTAATAGACCAAACGAGGAGCAACAAATCAAGTGTCAGGATGGCCGAGCGGTCTAAGGCGCCAGACTCAAGGAAAAACCTTGGCTGCAGTAGCAGCTAGAGCCTTCTGGTCCTCGAATGAGGGCGTGGGTTCGAATCCCACTCCTGACACAGATTTTGTCGCTTCTCTGGAGCACCCTGTGTATCATTGAGATCCTTTGTAAAGTGCAACAGCACGATTCTGGCCGTGTTCTCCTAAGTGAAATCAAAAATTTGTATCAAACACAAGCGCACCTACGGCAACCAAACTGTTTCTTCGGTAGTGTGAGCTACAAACAGAGAGTGTTGGTTGTAAATACGACGTTCCCTCGTGAGGTTACTTCCGCGCCACAGCCGCAAACACGTCAAAAGGGACACTTGTGGTACGAAAACGACTCTTGTCTGGAGATGCAGAGTGCTAACGACAGTGTGAGGAAACAGTGCAGGCTGACCAGTACATCCTCTGTACAATAACAGTCGCTGATGAAATACAGAGAACTCGAAATAAATTCATATACTCAAAATATTACTTTATGGAGATTACAACGTGACCAAAACTTGAGATATTACTCGACAGATAGACCTCTGCATTCTGTCTAATCTCTGATGTCTGTAACAGACGACTTAGTTTCGAACAAAATGTATTGAGTGCCGTGATTATACGGATTTGAGAAACTCTTTTGGTGGTACATTCTGCGCTATATTTGTGCGGCTGCACCTGGCGAACGTGTAACGGGTGCAGAACTGATGCCGGTCTACTGTGGCAACGTGGATGCGACAATTACATCAACTGTAAGTTCTCTAATAGACCAAACGAGGAGCAACAAATCAAGTGTCAGGATGGCCGAGCGGTCTAAGGCGCCAGACTCAAGGAAAAACCTTGGCTGCAGTAGCAGCTAGAGCCTTCTGGTCCTCGAATGAGGGCGTGGGTTCGAATCCCACTCCTGACACAGATTTTGTCGCTTCTCTGGAGCACCCTGTGTATCATTGAGATCCTTTGTAAAGTGCAACAGCACGATTCTGGCCGTGTTCTCCTAAGTGAAATCAAAAATTTGTATCAAACACAAGCGCACCTACGGCAACCAAACTGTTTCTTCGGTAGTGTGAGCTACAAACAGAGAGTGTTGGTTGTAAATACGACGTTCCCTCGTGAGGTTACTTCCGCGCCACAGCCGCAAACACGTCAAAAGGGACACTTGTGGTACGAAAACGACTCTTGTCTGGAGATGCAGAGTGCTAACGACAGTGTGAGGAAACAGTGCAGGCTGACCAGTACATCCTCTGTACAATAACAGTCGCTGATGAAATACAGAGAACTCGAAATAAATTCATATACTCAAAATATTACTTTATGGAGATTACAACGTGACCAAAACTTGAGATATTACTCGACAGATAGACCTCTGCATTCTGTCTAATCTCTGATGTCTGTAACAGACGACTTAGTTTCGAACAAAATGTATTGAGTGCCGTGATTATACGGATTTGAGAAACTCTTTTGGTGGTACATTCTGCGCTATATTTGTGCGGCTGCACCTGGCGAACGTGTAACGGGTGCAGAACTGATGCCGGTCTACTGTGGCAACGTGGATGCGACAATTACATCAACTGTAAGTTCTCTAATAGACCAAACGAGGAGCAACAAATCAAGTGTCAGGATGGCCGAGCGGTCTAAGGCGCCAGACTCAAGGAAAAACCTTGGCTGCAGTAGCAGCTAGAGCCTTCTGGTCCTCGAATGAGGGCGTGGGTTCGAATCCCACTCCTGACACAGATTTTGTCGCTTCTCTGGAGCACCCTGTGTATCATTGAGATCCTTTGTAAAGTGCAACAGCACGATTCTGGCCGTGTTCTCCTAAGTGAAATCAAAAATTTGTATCAAACACAAGCGCACCTACGGCAACCAAACTGTTTCTTCGGTAGTGTGAGCTACAAACAGAGAGTGTTGGTTGTAAATACGACGTTCCCTCGTGAGGTTACTTCCGCGCCACAGCCGCAAACACGTCAAAAGGGACACTTGTGGTACGAAAACGACTCTTGTCTGGAGATGCAGAGTGCTAACGACAGTGTGAGGAAACAGTGCAGGCTGACCAGTACATCCTCTGTACAATAACAGTCGCTGATGAAATACAGAGAACTCGAAATAAATTCATATACTCAAAATATTACTTTATGGAGATTACAACGTGACCAAAACTTGAGATATTACTCGACAGATAGACCTCTGCATTCTGTCTAATCTCTGATGTCTGTAACAGACGACTTAGTTTCGAACAAAATGTATTGAGTGCCGTGATTATACGGATTTGAGAAACTCTTTTGGTGGTACATTCTGCGCTATATTTGTGCGGCTGCACCTGGCGAACGTGTAACGGGTGCAGAACTGATGCCGGTCTACTGTGGCAACGTGGATGCGACAATTACATCAACTGTAAGTTCTCTAATAGACCAAACGAGGAGCAACAAATCAAGTGTCAGGATGGCCGAGCGGTCTAAGGCGCCAGACTCAAGGAAAAACCTTGGCTGCAGTAGCAGCTAGAGCCTTCTGGTCCTCGAATGAGGGCGTGGGTTCGAATCCCACTCCTGACACAGATTTTGTCGCTTCTCTGGAGCACCCTGTGTATCATTGAGATCCTTTGTAAAGTGCAACAGCACGATTCTGGCCGTGTTCTCCTAAGTGAAATCAAAAATTTGTATCAAACACAAGCGCACCTACGGCAACCAAACTGTTTCTTCGGTAGTGTGAGCTACAAACAGAGAGTGTTGGTTGTAAATACGACGTTCCCTCGTGAGGTTACTTCCGCGCCACAGCCGCAAACACGTCAAAAGGGACACTTGTGGTACGAAAACGACTCTTGTCTGGAGATGCAGAGTGCTAACGACAGTGTGAGGAAACAGTGCAGGCTGACCAGTACATCCTCTGTACAATAACAGTCGCTGATGAAATACAGAGAACTCGAAATAAATTCATATACTCAAAATATTACTTTATGGAGATTACAACGTGACCAAAACTTGAGATATTACTCGACAGATAGACCTCTGCATTCTGTCTAATCTCTGATGTCTGTAACAGACGACTTAGTTTCGAACAAAATGTATTGAGTGCCGTGATTATACGGATTTGAGAAACTCTTTTGGTGGTACATTCTGCGCTATATTTGTGCGGCTGCACCTGGCGAACGTGTAACGGGTGCAGAACTGATGCCGGTCTACTGTGGCAACGTGGATGCGACAATTACATCAACTGTAAGTTCTCTAATAGACCAAACGAGGAGCAACAAATCAAGTGTCAGGATGGCCGAGCGGTCTAAGGCGCCAGACTCAAGGAAAAACCTTGGCTGCAGTAGCAGCTAGAGCCTTCTGGTCCTCGAATGAGGGCGTGGGTTCGAATCCCACTCCTGACACAGATTTTGTCGCTTCTCTGGAGCACCCTGTGTATCATTGAGATCCTTTGTAAAGTGCAACAGCACGATTCTGGCCGTGTTCTCCTAAGTGAAATCAAAAATTTGTATCAAACACAAGCGCACCTACGGCAACCAAACTGTTTCTTCGGTAGTGTGAGCTACAAACAGAGAGTGTTGGTTGTAAATACGACGTTCCCTCGTGAGGTTACTTCCGCGCCACAGCCGCAAACACGTCAAAAGGGACACTTGTGGTACGAAAACGACTCTTGTCTGGAGATGCAGAGTGCTAACGACAGTGTGAGGAAACAGTGCAGGCTGACCAGTACATCCTCTGTACAATAACAGTCGCTGATGAAATACAGAGAACTCGAAATAAATTCATATACTCAAAATATTACTTTATGGAGATTACAACGTGACCAAAACTTGAGATATTACTCGACAGATAGACCTCTGCATTCTGTCTAATCTCTGATGTCTGTAACAGACGACTTAGTTTCGAACAAAATGTATTGAGTGCCGTGATTATACGGATTTGAGAAACTCTTTTGGTGGTACATTCTGCGCTATATTTGTGCGGCTGCACCTGGCGAACGTGTAACGGGTGCAGAACTGATGCCGGTCTACTGTGGCAACGTGGATGCGACAATTACATCAACTGTAAGTTCTCTAATAGACCAAACGAGGAGCAACAAATCAAGTGTCAGGATGGCCGAGCGGTCTAAGGCGCCAGACTCAAGGAAAAACCTTGGCTGCAGTAGCAGCTAGAGCCTTCTGGTCCTCGAATGAGGGCGTGGGTTCGAATCCCACTCCTGACACAGATTTTGTCGCTTCTCTGGAGCACCCTGTGTATCATTGAGATCCTTTGTAAAGTGCAACAGCACGATTCTGGCCGTGTTCTCCTAAGTGAAATCAAAAATTTGTATCAAACACAAGCGCACCTACGGCAACCAAACTGTTTCTTCGGTAGTGTGAGCTACAAACAGAGAGTGTTGGTTGTAAATACGACGTTCCCTCGTGAGGTTACTTCCGCGCCACAGCCGCAAACACGTCAAAAGGGACACTTGTGGTACGAAAACGACTCTTGTCTGGAGATGCAGAGTGCTAACGACAGTGTGAGGAAACAGTGCAGGCTGACCAGTACATCCTCTGTACAATAACAGTCGCTGATGAAATACAGAGAACTCGAAATAAATTCATATACTCAAAATATTACTTTATGGAGATTACAACGTGACCAAAACTTGAGATATTACTCGACAGATAGACCTCTGCATTCTGTCTAATCTCTGATGTCTGTAACAGACGACTTAGTTTCGAACAAAATGTATTGAGTGCCGTGATTATACGGATTTGAGAAACTCTTTTGGTGGTACATTCTGCGCTATATTTGTGCGGCTGCACCTGGCGAACGTGTAACGGGTGCAGAACTGATGCCGGTCTACTGTGGCAACGTGGATGCGACAATTACATCAACTGTAAGTTCTCTAATAGACCAAACGAGGAGCAACAAATCAAGTGTCAGGATGGCCGAGCGGTCTAAGGCGCCAGACTCAAGGAAAAACCTTGGCTGCAGTAGCAGCTAGAGCCTTCTGGTCCTCGAATGAGGGCGTGGGTTCGAATCCCACTCCTGACACAGATTTTGTCGCTTCTCTGGAGCACCCTGTGTATCATTGAGATCCTTTGTAAAGTGCAACAGCACGATTCTGGCCGTGTTCTCCTAAGTGAAATCAAAAATTTGTATCAAACACAAGCGCACCTACGGCAACCAAACTGTTTCTTCGGTAGTGTGAGCTACAAACAGAGAGTGTTGGTTGTAAATACGACGTTCCCTCGTGAGGTTACTTCCGCGCCACAGCCGCAAACACGTCAAAAGGGACACTTGTGGTACGAAAACGACTCTTGTCTGGAGATGCAGAGTGCTAACGACAGTGTGAGGAAACAGTGCAGGCTGACCAGTACATCCTCTGTACAATAACAGTCGCTGATGAAATACAGAGAACTCGAAATAAATTCATATACTCAAAATATTACTTTATGGAGATTACAACGTGACCAAAACTTGAGATATTACTCGACAGATAGACCTCTGCATTCTGTCTAATCTCTGATGTCTGTAACAGACGACTTAGTTTCGAACAAAATGTATTGAGTGCCGTGATTATACGGATTTGAGAAACTCTTTTGGTGGTACATTCTGCGCTATATTTGTGCGGCTGCACCTGGCGAACGTGTAACGGGTGCAGAACTGATGCCGGTCTACTGTGGCAACGTGGATGCGACAATTACATCAACTGTAAGTTCTCTAATAGACCAAACGAGGAGCAACAAATCAAGTGTCAGGATGGCCGAGCGGTCTAAGGCGCCAGACTCAAGGAAAAACCTTGGCTGCAGTAGCAGCTAGAGCCTTCTGGTCCTCGAATGAGGGCGTGGGTTCGAATCCCACTCCTGACACAGATTTTGTCGCTTCTCTGGAGCACCCTGTGTATCATTGAGATCCTTTGTAAAGTGCAACAGCACGATTCTGGCCGTGTTCTCCTAAGTGAAATCAAAAATTTGTATCAAACACAAGCGCACCTACGGCAACCAAACTGTTTCTTCGGTAGTGTGAGCTACAAACAGAGAGTGTTGGTTGTAAATACGACGTTCCCTCGTGAGGTTACTTCCGCGCCACAGCCGCAAACACGTCAAAAGGGACACTTGTGGTACGAAAACGACTCTTGTCTGGAGATGCAGAGTGCTAACGACAGTGTGAGGAAACAGTGCAGGCTGACCAGTACATCCTCTGTACAATAACAGTCGCTGATGAAATACAGAGAACTCGAAATAAATTCATATACTCAAAATATTACTTTATGGAGATTACAACGTGACCAAAACTTGAGATATTACTCGACAGATAGACGTCTGCATTCTGTCTAATCTCTGATGTCTGTAACAGACGACTTAGTTTCGAACAAAATGTATTGAGTGCCGTGATTTGAGAAACTCTTTTGGTGGTACATTCTGCGCTATATTTGTGCGGCTGCACCTGGCGAACGTGTAACGGGTGCAGAACTGATGCCGGTCTACTGTGGCAACGTGGATGCGACAATTACATCAACTGTAAGTTCTCTAATAGACCAAACGAGGAGCAACAAATCAAGTGTCAGGATGGCCGAGCGGTCTAAGGCGCCAGACTCAAGGAAAAACCTTGGCTGCAGTAGCAGCTAGAGCCTTCTGGTCCTCGAATGAGGGCGTGGGTTCGAATCCCACTCCTGACACAGATTTTGTCGCTTCTCTGGAGCACCCTGTGTATCATTGAGATCCTTTGTAAAGTGCAACAGCACGATTCTGGCCGTGTTCTCCTAAGTGAAATCAAAAATTTGTATCAAACACAAGCGCACCTACGGCAACCAAACTGTTTCTTCGGTAGTGTGAGCTACAAACAGAGAGTGTTGGTTGTAAATACGACGTTCCCTCGTGAGGTTACTTCCGCGCCACAGCCGCAAACACGTCAAAAGGGACACTTGTGGTACGAAAACGACTCTTGTCTGGAGATGCAGAGTGCTAACGACAGTGTGAGGAAACAGTGCAGGCTGACCAGTACATCCTCTGTACAATAACAGTCGCTGATGAAATACAGAGAACTCGAAATAAATTCATATACTCAAAATATTACTTTATGGAGATTACAACGTGACCAAAACTTGAGATATTACTCGACAGATAGACGTCTGCATTCTGTCTAATCTCTGATGTCTGTAACAGACGACTTAGTTTCGAACAAAATGTATTGAGTGCCGTGATTTGAGAAACTCTTTTGGTGGTACATTCTGCGCTATATTTGTGCGGCTGCACCTGGCGAACGTGTAACGGGTGCAGAACTGATGCCGGTCTACTGTGGCAACGTGGATGCGACAATTACATCAACTGTAAGTTCTCTAATAGACCAAACGAGGAGCAACAAATCAAGTGTCAGGATGGCCGAGCGGTCTAAGGCGCCAGACTCAAGGAAAAACCTTGGCTGCAGTAGCAGCTAGAGCCTTCTGGTCCTCGAATGAGGGCGTGGGTTCGAATCCCACTCCTGACACAGATTTTGTCGCTTCTCTGGAGCACCCTGTGTATCATTGAGATCCTTTGTAAAGTGCAACAGCACGATTCTGGCCGTGTTCTCCTAAGTGAAATCAAAAATTTGTATCAAACACAAGCGCACCTACGGCAACCAAACTGTTTCTTCGGTAGTGTGAGCTACAAACAGAGAGTGTTGGTTGTAAATACGACGTTCCCTCGTGAGGTTACTTCCGCGCCACAGCCGCAAACACGTCAAAAGGGACACTTGTGGTACGAAAACGACTCTTGTCTGGAGATGCAGAGTGCTAACGACAGTGTGAGGAAACAGTGCAGGCTGACCAGTACATCCTCTGTACAATAACAGTCGCTGATGAAATACAGAGAACTCGAAATAAATTCATATACTCAAAATATTACTTTATGGAGATTACAACGTGACCAAAACTTGAGATATTACTCGACAGATAGACCTCTGCATTCTGTCTAATCTCTGATGTCTGTAACAGACGACTTAGTTTCGAACAAAATGTATTGAGTGCCGTGATTTGAGAAACTCTTTTGGTGGTACATTCTGCGCTATATTTGTGCGGCTGCACCTGGCGAACGTGTAACGGGTGCAGAACTGATGCCGGTCTACTGTGGCAACGTGGATGCGACAATTACATCAACTGTAAGTTCTCTAATAGACCAAACGAGGAGCAACAAATCAAGTGTCAGGATGGCCGAGCGGTCTAAGGCGCCAGACTCAAGGAAAAACCTTGGCTGCAGTAGCAGCTAGAGCCTTCTGGTCCTCGAATGAGGGCGTGGGTTCGAATCCCACTCCTGACACAGATTTTGTCGCTTCTCTGGAGCACCCTGTGTATCATTGAGATCCTTTGTAAAGTGCAACAGCACGATTCTGGCCGTGTTCTCCTAAGTGAAATCAAAAATTTGTATCAAACACAAGCGCACCTACGGCAACCAAACTGTTTCTTCGGTAGTGTGAGCTACAAACAGAGAGTGTTGGTTGTAAATACGACGTTCCCTCGTGAGGTTACTTCCGCGCCACAGCCGCAAACACGTCAAAAGGGACACTTGTGGTACGAAAACGACTCTTGTCTGGAGATGCAGAGTGCTAACGACAGTGTGAGGAAACAGTGCAGGCTGACCAGTACATCCTCTGTACAATAACAGTCGCTGATGAAATACAGAGAACTCGAAATAAATTCATATACTCAAAATATTACTTTATGGAGATTACAACGTGACCAAAACTTGAGATATTACTCGACAGATAGACCTCTGCATTCTGTCTAATCTCTGATGTCTGTAACAGACGACTTAGTTTCGAACAAAATGTATTGAGTGCCGTGATTATACGGATTTGAGAAACTCTTTTGGTGGTACATTCTGCGCTATATTTGTGCGGCTGCACCTGGCGAACGTGTAACGGGTGCAGAACTGATGCCGGTCTACTGTGGCAACGTGGATGCGACAATTACATCAACTGTAAGTTCTCTAATAGACCAAACGAGGAGCAACAAATCAAGTGTCAGGATGGCCGAGCGGTCTAAGGCGCCAGACTCAAGGAAAAACCTTGGCTGCAGTAGCAGCTAGAGCCTTCTGGTCCTCGAATGAGGGCGTGGGTTCGAATCCCACTCCTGACACAGATTTTGTCGCTTCTCTGGAGCACCCTGTGTATCATTGAGATCCTTTGTAAAGTGCAACAGCACGATTCTGGCCGTGTTCTCCTAAGTGAAATCAAAAATTTGTATCAAACACAAGCGCACCTACGGCAACCAAACTGTTTCTTCGGTAGTGTGAGCTACAAACAGAGAGTGTTGGTTGTAAATACGACGTTCCCTCGTGAGGTTACTTCCGCGCCACAGCCGCAAACACGTCAAAAGGGACACTTGTGGTACGAAAACGACTCTTGTCTGGAGATGCAGAGTGCTAACGACAGTGTGAGGAAACAGTGCAGGCTGACCAGTACATCCTCTGTACAATAACAGTCGCTGATGAAATACAGAGAACTCGAAATAAATTCATATACTCAAAATATTACTTTATGGAGATTACAACGTGACCAAAACTTGAGATATTACTCGACAGATAGACGTCTGCATTCTGTCTAATCTCTGATGTCTGTAACAGACGACTTAGTTTCGAACAAAATGTATTGAGTGCCGTGATTTGAGAAACTCTTTTGGTGGTACATTCTGCGCTATATTTGTGCGGCTGCACCTGGCGAACGTGTAACGGGTGCAGAACTGATGCCGGTCTACTGTGGCAACGTGGATGCGACAATTACATCAACTGTAAGTTCTCTAATAGACCAAACGAGGAGCAACAAATCAAGTGTCAGGATGGCCGAGCGGTCTAAGGCGCCAGACTCAAGGAAAAACCTTGGCTGCAGTAGCAGCTAGAGCCTTCTGGTCCTCGAATGAGGGCGTGGGTTCGAATCCCACTCCTGACACAGATTTTGTCGCTTCTCTGGAGCACCCTGTGTATCATTGAGATCCTTTGTAAAGTGCAACAGCACGATTCTGGCCGTGTTCTCCTAAGTGAAATCAAAAATTTGTATCAAACACAAGCGCACCTACGGCAACCAAACTGTTTCTTCGGTAGTGTGAGCTACAAACAGAGAGTGTTGGTTGTAAATACGACGTTCCCTCGTGAGGTTACTTCCGCGCCACAGCCGCAAACACGTCAAAAGGGACACTTGTGGTACGAAAACGACTCTTGTCTGGAGATGCAGAGTGCTAACGACAGTGTGAGGAAACAGTGCAGGCTGACCAGTACATCCTCTGTACAATAACAGTCGCTGATGAAATACAGAGAACTCGAAATAAATTCATATACTCAAAATATTACTTTATGGAGATTACAACGTGACCAAAACTTGAGATATTACTCGACAGATAGACCTCTGCATTCTGTCTAATCTCTGATGTCTGTAACAGACGACTTAGTTTCGAACAAAATGTATTGAGTGCCGTGATTATACGGATTTGAGAAACTCTTTTGGTGGTACATTCTGCGCTATATTTGTGCGGCTGCACCTGGCGAACGTGTAACGGGTGCAGAACTGATGCCGGTCTACTGTGGCAACGTGGATGCGACAATTACATCAACTGTAAGTTCTCTAATAGACCAAACGAGGAGCAACAAATCAAGTGTCAGGATGGCCGAGCGGTCTAAGGCGCCAGACTCAAGGAAAAACCTTGGCTGCAGTAGCAGCTAGAGCCTTCTGGTCCTCGAATGAGGGCGTGGGTTCGAATCCCACTCCTGACAAAGATTTTGTCGCTTCTCTGGAGCACCCTGTGTATCATTGAGATCCTTTGTAAAGTGCAACAGCACGATTCTGGCCGTGTTCTCCTAAGTGAAATCAAAAATTTGTATCAAACACAAGCGCACCTACGGCAACCAAACTGTTTCTTCGGTAGTGTGAGCTACAAACAGAGAGTGTTGGTTGTAAATACGACGTTCCCTCGTGAGGTTACTTCCGCGCCACAGCCGCAAACACGTCAAAAGGGACACTTGTGGTACGAAAACGACTCTTGTCTGGAGATGCAGAGTGCTAACGACAGTGTGAGGAAACAGTGCAGGCTGACCAGTACATCCTCTGTACAATAACAGTCGCTGATGAAATACAGAGAACTCGAAATAAATTCATATACTCAAAATATTACTTTATGGAGATTACAACGTGACCAAAACTTGAGATATTACTCGACAGATAGACCTCTGCATTCTGTCTAATCTCTGATGTCTGTAACAGACGACTTAGTTTCGAACAAAATGTATTGAGTGCCGTGATTATACGGATTTGAGAAACTCTTTTGGTGGTACATTCTGCGCTATATTTGTGCGGCTGCACCTGGCGAACGTGTAACGGGTGCAGAACTGATGCCGGTCTACTGTGGCAACGTGGATGCGACAATTACATCAACTGTAAGTTCTCTAATAGACCAAACGAGGAGCAACAAATCAAGTGTCAGGATGGCCGAGCGGTCTAAGGCGCCAGACTCAAGGAAAAACCTTGGCTGCAGTAGCAGCTAGAGCCTTCTGGTCCTCGAATGAGGGCGTGGGTTCGAATCCCACTCCTGACACAGATTTTGTCGCTTCTCTGGAGCACCCTGTGTATCATTGAGATCCTTTGTAAAGTGCAACAGCACGATTCTGGCCGTGTTCTCCTAAGTGAAATCAAAAATTTGTATCAAACACAAGCGCACCTACGGCAACCAAACTGTTTCTTCGGTAGTGTGAGCTACAAACAGAGAGTGTTGGTTGTAAATACGACGTTCCCTCGTGAGGTTACTTCCGCGCCACAGCCGCAAACACGTCAAAAGGGACACTTGTGGTACGAAAACGACTCTTGTCTGGAGATGCAGAGTGCTAACGACAGTGTGAGGAAACAGTGCAGGCTGACCAGTACATCCTCTGTACAATAACAGTCGCTGATGAAATACAGAGAACTCGAAATAAATTCATATACTCAAAATATTACTTTATGGAGATTACAACGTGACCAAAACTTGAGATATTACTCGACAGATAGACCTCTGCATTCTGTCTAATCTCTGATGTCTGTAACAGACGACTTAGTTTCGAACAAAATGTATTGAGTGCCGTGATTATACGGATTTGAGAAACTCTTTTGGTGGTACATTCTGCGCTATATTTGTGCGGCTGCACCTGGCGAACGTGTAACGGGTGCAGAACTGATGCCGGTCTACTGTGGCAACGTGGATGCGACAATTACATCAACTGTAAGTTCTCTAATAGACCAAACGAGGAGCAACAAATCAAGTGTCAGGATGGCCGAGCGGTCTAAGGCGCCAGACTCAAGGAAAAACCTTGGCTGCAGTAGCAGCTAGAGCCTTCTGGTCCTCGAATGAGGGCGTGGGTTCGAATCCCACTCCTGATACAGATTTTGTCGCTTCTCTGGAGCACCCTGTGTATCATTGAGATCCTTTGTAAAGTGCAACAGCACGATTCTGGCCGTGTTCTCCTAAGTGAAATCAAAAATTTGTATCAAACACAAGCGCACCTACGGCAACCAAACTGTTTCTTCGGTAGTGTGAGCTACAAACAGAGAGTGTTGGTTGTAAATACGACGTTCCCTCGTGAGGTTACTTCCGCGCCACAGCCGCAAACACGTCAAAAGGGACACTTGTGGTACGAAAACGACTCTTGTCTGGAGATGCAGAGTGCTAACGACAGTGTGAGGAAACAGTGCAGGCTGACCAGTACATCCTCTGTACAATAACAGTCGCTGATGAAATACAGAGAACTCGAAATAAATTCATATACTCAAAATATTACTTTATGGAGATTACAACGTGACCAAAACTTGAGATATTACTCGACAGATAGACCTCTGCATTCTGTCTAATCTCTGATGTCTGTAACAGACGACTTAGTTTCGAACAAAATGTATTGAGTGCCGTGATTATACGGATTTGAGAAACTCTTTTGGTGGTACATTCTGCGCTATATTTGTGCGGCTGCACCTGGCGAACGTGTAACGGGTGCAGAACTGATGCCGGTCTACTGTGGCAACGTGGATGCGACAATTACATCAACTGTAAGTTCTCTAATAGACCAAACGAGGAGCAACAAATCAAGTGTCAGGATGGCCGAGCGGTCTAAGGTGCCAGACTCAAGGAAAAACCTTGGCTGCAGTAGCAGCTAGAGCCTTCTGGTCCTCGAATGAGGGCGTGGGTTCGAATCCCACTCCTGACACAGATTTTGTCGCTTCTCTGGAGCACCCTGTGTATCATTGAGATCCTTTGTAAAGTGCAACAGCACGATTCTGGCCGTGTTCTCCTAAGTGAAATCAAAAATTTGTATCAAACACAAGCGCACCTACGGCAACCAAACTGTTTCTTCGGTAGTGTGAGCTACAAACAGAGAGTGTTGGTTGTAAATACGACGTTCCCTCGTGAGGTTACTTCCGCGCCACAGCCGCAAACACGTCAAAAGGGACACTTGTGGTACGAAAACGACTCTTGTCTGGAGATGCAGAGTGCTAACGACAGTGTGAGGAAACAGTGCAGGCTGACCAGTACATCCTCTGTACAATAACAGTCGCTGATGAAATACAGAGAACTCGAAATAAATTCATATACTCAAAATATTACTTTATGGAGATTACAACGTGACCAAAACTTGAGATATTACTCGACAGATAGACCTCTGCATTCTGTCTAATCTCTGATGTCTGTAACAGACGACTTAGTTTCGAACAAAATGTATTGAGTGCCGTGATTATACGGATTTGAGAAACTCTTTTGGTGGTACATTCTGCGCTATATTTGTGCGGCTGCACCTGGCGAACGTGTAACGGGTGCAGAACTGATGCCGGTCTACTGTGGCAACGTGGATGCGACAATTACATCAACTGTAAGTTCTCCAATAGACCAAACGAGGAGCAACAAATCAAGTGTCAGGATGGCCGAGCGGTCTAAGGCGCCAGACTCAAGGAAAAACCTTGGCTGCAGTAGCAGCTAGAGCCTTCTGGTCCTCGAATGAGGGCGTGGGTTCGAATCCCACTCCTGACACAGATTTTGTCGCTTCTCTGGAGCACCCTGTGTATCATTGAGATCCTTTGTAAAGTGCAACAGCACGATTCTGGCCGTGTTCTCCTAAGTGAAATCAAAAATTTGTATCAAACACAAGCGCACCTACGGCAACCAAACTGTTTCTTCGGTAGTGTGAGCTACAAACAGAGAGTGTTGGTTGTAAATACGACGTTCCCTCGTGAGGTTACTTCCGCGCCACAGCCGCAAACACGTCAAAAGGGACACTTGTGGTACGAAAACGACTCTTGTCTGGAGATGCAGAGTGCTAACGACAGTGTGAGGAAACAGTGCAGGCTGACCAGTACATCCTCTGTACAATAACAGTCGCTGATGAAATACAGAGAACTCGAAATAAATTCATATACTCAAAATATTACTTTATGGAGATTACAACGTGACCAAAACTTGAGATATTACTCGACAGATAGACCTCTGCATTCTGTCTAATCTCTGATGTCTGTAACAGACGACTTAGTTTCGAACAAAATGTATTGAGTGCCGTGATTATACGGATTTGAGAAACTCTTTTGGTGGTACATTCTGCGCTATATTTGTGCGGCTGCACCTGGCGAACGTGTAACGGGTGCAGAACTGATGCCGGTCTACTGTGGCAACGTGGATGCGACAATTACATCAACTGTAAGTTCTCTAATAGACCAAACGAGGAGCAACAAATCAAGTGTCAGGATGGCCGAGCGGTCTAAGGCGCCAGACTCAAGGAAAAACCTTGGCTGCAGTAGCAGCTAGAGCCTTCTGGTCCTCGAATGAGGGCGTGGGTTCGAATCCCACTCCTGACACAGATTTTGTCGCTTCTCTGGAGCACCCTGTGTATCATTGAGATCCTTTGTAAAGTGCAACAGCACGATTCTGGCCGTGTTCTCCTAAGTGAAATCAAAAATTTGTATCAAACACAAGCGCACCTACGGCAACCAAACTGTTTCTTCGGTAGTGTGAGCTACAAACAGAGAGTGTTGGTTGTAAATACGACGTTCCCTCGTGAGGTTACTTCCGCGCCACAGCCGCAAACACGTCAAAAGGGACACTTGTGGTACGAAAACGACTCTTGTCTGGAGATGCAGAGTGCTAACGACAGTGTGAGGAAACAGTGCAGGCTGACCAGTACATCCTCTGTACAATAACAGTCGCTGATGAAATACAGAGAACTCGAAATAAATTCATATACTCAAAATATTACTTTATGGAGATTACAACGTGACCAAAACTTGAGATATTACTCGACAGATAGACCTCTGCATTCTGTCTAATCTCTGATGTCTGTAACAGACGACTTAGTTTCGAACAAAATGTATTGAGTGCCGTGATTATACGGATTTGAGAAACTCTTTTGGTGGTACATTCTGCGCTATATTTGTGCGGCTGCACCTGGCGAACGTGTAACGGGTGCAGAACTGATGCCGGTCTACTGTGGCAACGTGGATGCGACAATTACATCAACTGTAAGTTCTCTAATAGACCAAACGAGGAGCAACAAATCAAGTGTCAGGATGGCCGAGCGGTCTAAGGTGCCAGACTCAAGGAAAATCCTTGGCTGCAGTAGCAGCTAGAGCCTTCTGGTCCTCGAATGAGGGCGTGGGTTCGAATCCCACTCCTGACACAGATTTTGTCGCTTCTCTGGAGCACCCTGTGTATCATTGAGATCCTTTGTAAAGTGCAACAGCACGATTCTGGCCGTGTTCTCCTAAGTGAAATCAAAAATTTGTATCAAACACAAGCGCACCTACGGCAACCAAACTGTTTCTTCGGTAGTGTGAGCTACAAACAGAGAGTGTTGGTTGTAAATACGACGTTCCCTCGTGAGGTTACTTCCGCGCCACAGCCGCAAACACGTCAAAAGGGACACTTGTGGTACGAAAACGACTCTTGTCTGGAGATGCAGAGTGCTAACGACAGTGTGAGGAAACAGTGCAGGCTGACCAGTACATCCTCTGTACAATAACAGTCGCTGATGAAATACAGAGAACTCGAAATAAATTCATATACTCAAAATATTACTTTATGGAGATTACAACGTGACCAAAACTTGAGATATTACTCGACAGATAGACCTCTGCATTCTGTCTAATCTCTGATGTCTGTAACAGACGACTTAGTTTCGAACAAAATGTATTGAGTGCCGTGATTATACGGATTTGAGAAACTCTTTTGGTGGTACATTCTGCGCTATATTTGTGCGGCTGCACCTGGCGAACGTGTAACGGGTGCAGAACTGATGCCGGTCTACTGTGGCAACGTGGATGCGACAATTACATCAACTGTAAGTTCTCTAATAGACCAAACGAGGAGCAACAAATCAAGTGTCAGGATGGCCGAGCGGTCTAAGGTGCCAGACTCAAGGAAAAACCTTGGCTGCAGTAGCAGCTAGAGCCTTCTGGTCCTCGAATGAGGGCGTGGGTTCGAATCCCACTCCTGACACAGATTTTGTCGCTTCTCTGGAGCACCCTGTGTATCATTGAGATCCTTTGTAAAGTGCAACAGCACGATTCTGGCCGTGTTCTCCTAAGTGAAATCAAAAATTTGTATCAAACACAAGCGCACCTACGGCAACCAAACTGTTTCTTCGGTAGTGTGAGCTACAAACAGAGAGTGTTGGTTGTAAATACGACGTTCCCTCGTGAGGTTACTTCCGCGCCACAGCCGCAAACACGTCAAAAGGGACACTTGTGGTACGAAAACGACTCTTGTCTGGAGATGCAGAGTGCTAACGACAGTGTGAGGAAACAGTGCAGGCTGACCAGTACATCCTCTGTACAATAACAGTCGCTGATGAAATACAGAGAACTCGAAATAAATTCATATACTCAAAATATTACTTTATGGAGATTACAACGTGACCAAAACTTGAGATATTACTCGACAGATAGACCTCTGCATTCTGTCTAATCTCTGATGTCTGTAACAGACGACTTAGTTTCGAACAAAATGTATTGAGTGCCGTGATTATACGGATTTGAGAAACTCTTTTGGTGGTACATTCTGCGCTATAGTTGTGCGGCTGCACCTGGCGAACGTGTAACGGGTGCAGAACTGATGCCGGTCTACTGTGGCAACGTGGATGCGACAATTACATCAACTGTAAGTTCTCTAATAGACCAAACGAGGAGCAACAAATCAAGTGTCAGGATGGCCGAACGGTCTAAGGCGCCAGACTCAAGGAAAAACCTTGGCTGCAGTAGCAGCTAGAGCCTTCTGGTCCTCGAATGAGGGCGTGGGTTCCAATCCCACTCCTGACACAGATTTTGTCGCTTCTCTGGAGCACCCTGTGTATCATTGAGATCCTTTGTAAAGTGCAACAGCACGATTCTGGCCGTGTTCTCCTAAGTGAAATCAAAAATTTGTATCAAACACAAGCGCACCTACGGCAACCAAACTGTTTCTTCGGTAGTGTGAGCTACAAACAGAGAGTGTTGGTTGTAAATACGACGTTCCCTCGTGAGGTTACTTCCGCGCCACAGCCGCAAACACGTCAAAAGGGACACTTGTGGTACGAAAACGACTCTTGTCTGGAGATGCAGAGTGCTAACGACAGTGTGAGGAAACAGTGCAGGCTGACCAGTACATCCTCTGTACAATAACAGTCGCTGATGAAATACAGAGAACTCGAAATAAATTCATATACTCAAAATATTACTTTATGGAGATTACAACGTGACCAAAACTTGAGATATTACTCGACAGATAGACCTCTGCATTCTGTCTAATCTCTGATGTCTGTAACAGACGACTTAGTTTCGAACAAAATGTATTGAGTGCCGTGATTATACGGATTTGAGAAACTCTTTTGGTGGTACATTCTGCGCTATATTTGTGCGGCTGCACCTGGCGAACGTGTAACGGGTGCAGAACTGATGCCGGTCTACTGTGGCAACGTGGATGCGACAATTACATCAACTGTAAGTTCTCTAATAGACCAAACGAGGAGCAACAAATCAAGTGTCAGGATGGCCGAGCGGTCTAAGGCGCCAGACTCAAGGAAAAACCTTGGCTGCAGTAGCAGCTAGAGCCTTCTGGTCCTCGAATGAGGGCGTGGGTTCGAATCCCACTCCTGACACAGATTTTGTCGCTTCTCTGGAGCACCCTGTGTATCATTGAGATCCTTTGTAAAGTGCAACAGCACGATTCTGGCCGTGTTCTCCTAAGTGAAATCAAAAATTTGTATCAAACACAAGCGCACCTACGGCAACCAAACTGTTTCTTCGGTAGTGTGAGCTACAAACAGAGAGTGTTGGTTGTAAATACGACGTTCCCTCGTGAGGTTACTTCCGCGCCACAGCCGCAAACACGTCAAAAGGGACACTTGTGGTACGAAAACGACTCTTGTCTGGAGATGCAGAGTGCTAACGACAGTGTGAGGAAACAGTGCAGGCTGACCAGTACATCCTCTGTACAATAACAGTCGCTGATGAAATACAGAGAACTCGAAATAAATTCATATACTCAAAATATTACTTTATGGAGATTACAACGTGACCAAAACTTGAGATATTACTCGACAGATAGACCTCTGCATTCTGTCTAATCTCTGATGTCTGTAACAGACGACTTAGTTTCGAACAAAATGTATTGAGTGCCGTGATTATACGGATTTGAGAAACTCTTTTGGTGGTACATTCTGCGCTATATTTGTGCGGCTGCACCTGGCGAACGTGTAACGGGTGCAGAACTGATGCCGGTCTACTGTGGCAACGTGGATGCGACAATTACATCAACTGTAAGTTCTCTAATAGACCAAACGAGGAGCAACAAATCAAGTGTCAGGATGGCCGAGCGGTCTAAGGCGCCAGACTCAAGGAAAAACCTTGGCTGCAGTAGCAGCTAGAGCCTTCTGGTCCTCGAATGAGGGCGTGGGTTCGAATCCCACTCCTGACACAGATTTTGTCGCTTCTCTGGAGCACCCTGTGTATCATTGAGATCCTTTGTAAAGTGCAACAGCACGATTCTGGCCGTGTTCTCCTAAGTGAAATCAAAAATTTGTATCAAACACAAGCGCACCTACGGCAACCAAACTGTTTCTTCGGTAGTGTGAGCTACAAACAGAGAGTGTTGGTTGTAAATACGACGTTCCCTCGTGAGGTTACTTCCGCGCCACAGCCGCAAACACGTCAAAAGGGACACTTGTGGTACGAAAACGACTCTTGTCTGGAGATGCAGAGTGCTAACGACAGTGTGAGGAAACAGTGCAGGCTGACCAGTACATCCTCTGTACAATAACAGTCGCTGATGAAATACAGAGAACTCGAAATAAATTCATATACTCAAAATATTACTTTATGGAGATTACAACGTGACCAAAACTTGAGATATTACTCGACAGATAGACCTCTGCATTCTGTCTAATCTCTGATGTCTGTAACAGACGACTTAGTTTCGAACAAAATGTATTGAGTGCCGTGATTATACGGATTTGAGAAACTCTTTTGGTGGTACATTCTGCGCTATATTTGTGCGGCTGCACCTGGCGAACGTGTAACGGGTGCAGAACTGATGCCGGTCTACTGTGGCAACGTGGATGCGACAATTACATCAACTGTAAGTTCTCTAATAGACCAAACGAGGAGCAACAAATCAAGTGTCAGGATGGCCGAGCGGTCTAAGGCGCCAGACTCAAGGAAAAACCTTGGCTGCAGTAGCAGCTAGAGCCTTCTGGTCCTCGAATGAGGGCGTGGGTTCGAATCCCACTCCTGACACAGATTTTGTCGCTTCTCTGGAGCACCCTGTGTATCATTGAGATCCTTTGTAAAGTGCAACAGCACGATTCTGGCCGTGTTCTCCTAAGTGAAATCAAAAATTTGTATCAAACACAAGCGCACCTACGGCAACCAAACTGTTTCTTCGGTAGTGTGAGCTACAAACAGAGAGTGTTGGTTGTAAATACGACGTTCCCTCGTGAGGTTACTTCCGCGCCACAGCCGCAAACACGTCAAAAGGGACACTTGTGGTACGAAAACGACTCTTGTCTGGAGATGCAGAGTGCTAACGACAGTGTGAGGAAACAGTGCAGGCTGACCAGTACATCCTCTGTACAATAACAGTCGCTGATGAAATACAGAGAACTCGAAATAAATTCATATACTCAAAATATTACTTTATGGAGATTACAACGTGACCAAAACTTGAGATATTACTCGACAGATAGACCTCTGCATTCTGTCTAATCTCTGATGTCTGTAACAGACGACTTAGTTTCGAACAAAATGTATTGAGTGCCGTGATTATACGGATTTGAGAAACTCTTTTGGTGGTACATTCTGCGCTATATTTGTGCGGCTGCACCTGGCGAACGTGTAACGGGTGCAGAACTGATGCCGGTCTACTGTGGCAACGTGGATGCGACAATTACATCAACTGTAAGTTCTCTAATAGACCAAACGAGGAGCAACAAATCAAGTGTCAGGATGGCCGAGCGGTCTAAGGCGCCAGACTCAAGGAAAAACCTTGGCTGCAGTAGCAGCTAGAGCCTTCTGGTCCTCGAATGAGGGCGTGGGTTCGAATCCCACTCCTGACACAGATTTTGTCGCTTCTCTGGAGCACCCTGTGTATCATTGAGATCCTTTGTAAAGTGCAACAGCACGATTCTGGCCGTGTTCTCCTAAGTGAAATCAAAAATTTGTATCAAACACAAGCGCACCTACGGCAACCAAACTGTTTCTTCGGTAGTGTGAGCTACAAACAGAGAGTGTTGGTTGTAAATACGACGTTCCCTCGTGAGGTTACTTCCGCGCCACAGCCGCAAACACGTCAAAAGGGACACTTGTGGTACGAAAACGACTCTTGTCTGGAGATGCAGAGTGCTAACGACAGTGTGAGGAAACAGTGCAGGCTGACCAGTACATCCTCTGTACAATAACAGTCGCTGATGAAATACAGAGAACTCGAAATAAATTCATATACTCAAAATATTACTTTATGGAGATTACAACGTGACCAAAACTTGAGATATTACTCGACAGATAGACCTCTGCATTCTGTCTAATCTCTGATGTCTGTAACAGACGACTTAGTTTCGAACAAAATGTATTGAGTGCCGTGATTATACGGATTTGAGAAACTCTTTTGGTGGTACATTCTGCGCTATATTTGTGCGGCTGCACCTGGCGAACGTGTAACGGGTGCAGAACTGATGCCGGTCTACTGTGGCAACGTGGATGCGACAATTACATCAACTGTAAGTTCTCTAATAGACCAAACGAGGAGCAACAAATCAAGTGTCAGGATGGCCGAGCGGTCTAAGGCGCCAGACTCAAGGAAAAACCTTGGCTGCAGTAGCAGCTAGAGCCTTCTGGTCCTCGAATGAGGGCGTGGGTTCGAATCCCACTCCTGACACAGATTTTGTCGCTTCTCTGGAGCACCCTGTGTATCATTGAGATCCTTTGTAAAGTGCAACAGCACGATTCTGGCCGTGTTCTCCTAAGTGAAATCAAAAATTTGTATCAAACACAAGCGCACCTACGGCAACCAAACTGTTTCTTCGGTAGTGTGAGCTACAAACAGAGAGTGTTGGTTGTAAATACGACGTTCCCTCGTGAGGTTACTTCCGCGCCACAGCCGCAAACACGTCAAAAGGGACACTTGTGGTACGAAAACGACTCTTGTCTGGAGATGCAGAGTGCTAACGACAGTGTGAGGAAACAGTGCAGGCTGACCAGTACATCCTCTGTACAATAACAGTCGCTGATGAAATACAGAGAACTCGAAATAAATTCATATACTCAAAATATTACTTTATGGAGATTACAACGTGACCAAAACTTGAGATATTACTCGACAGATAGACCTCTGCATTCTGTCTAATCTCTGATGTCTGTAACAGACGACTTAGTTTCGAACAAAATGTATTGAGTGCCGTGATTATACGGATTTGAGAAACTCTTTTGGTGGTACATTCTGCGCTATATTTGTGCGGCTGCACCTGGCGAACGTGTAACGGGTGCAGAACTGATGCCGGTCTACTGTGGCAACGTGGATGCGACAATTACATCAACTGTAAGTTCTCTAATAGACCAAACGAGAAGCAACAAACCAAGTGTCAGGATGGCCGAGCCGTCTAAGGCGCCAGACTCAAGGAAAAACCTTGGCTGCAGTAGCAGCTAGAGCCTTCTGGTCCTCGAATGAGGGCGTGGGTTCGAATCCCACTCCTGACACAGATTTTGTCGCTTCTCTGGAGCACCCTGTGTATCATTGAGATCCTTTGTAAAGTGCAACAGCACGATTCTGGCCGTGTTCTACTAAGTGAAATCAAAAATTTGTATCAAACACAAGCGCACCTACGGCAACCAAACTGTTTCTTCGGTAGTGTGAGCTACAAACAGAGAGTGTTGGTTGTAAATACGACGTTCCCTCGTGAGGTTACTTCCGCGCCACAGCCGCAAACACGTCAAAAGGGACACTTGTGGTACGAAAACGACTCTTGTCTGGAGATGCAGAGTGCTAACGACAGTGTGAGGAAACAGTGCAGGCTGACCAGTACATCCTCTGTACAATAACAGTCGCTGATGAAATACAGAGAACTCGAAATAAATTCATATACTCAAAATATTACTTTATGGAGATTACAACGTGACCAAAACTTGAGATATTACTCGACAGATAGACCTCTGCATTCTGTCTAATCTCTGATGTCTGTAACAGACGACTTAGTTTCGAACAAAATGTATTGAGTGCCGTGATTATACGGATTTGAGAAACTCTTTTGGTGGTACATTCTGCGCTATATTTGTGCGGCTGCACCTGGCGAACGTGTAACGGGTGCAGAACTGATGCCGGTCTACTGTGGCAACGTGGATGCGACAATTACATCAACTGTAAGTTCTCTAATAGACCAAACGAGGAGCAACAAATCAAGTGTCAGGATGGCCGAGCGGTCTAAGGCGCCAGACTCAAGGAAAAACCTTGGCTGCAGTAGCAGCTAGAGCCTTCTGGTCCTCGAATGAGGGCGTGGGTTCGAATCCCACTCCTGACACAGATTTTGTCGCTTCTCTGGAGCACCCTGTGTATCATTGAGATCCTTTGTAAAGTGCAACAGCACGATTCTGGCCGTGTTCTCCTAAGTGAAATCAAAAATTTGTATCAAACACAAGCGCACCTACGGCAACCAAACTGTTTCTTCGGTAGTGTGAGCTACAAACAGAGAGTGTTGGTTGTAAATACGACGTTCCCTCGTGAGGTTACTTCCGCGCCACAGCCGCAAACACGTCAAAAGGGACACTTGTGGTACGAAAACGACTCTTGTCTGGAGATGCAGAGTGCTAACGACAGTGTGAGGAAACAGTGCAGGCTGACCAGTACATCCTCTGTACAATAACAGTCGCTGATGAAATACAGAGAACTCGAAATAAATTCATATACTCAAAATATTACTTTATGGAGATTACAACGTGACCAAAACTTGAGATATTACTCGACAGATAGACCTCTGCATTCTGTCTAATCTCTGATGTCTGTAACAGACGACTTAGTTTCGAACAAAATGTATTGAGTGCCGTGATTATACGGATTTGAGAAACTCTTTTGGTGGTACATTCTGCGCTATATTTGTGCGGCTGCACCTGGCGAACGTGTAACGGGTGCAGAACTGATGCCGGTCTACTGTGGCAACGTGGATGCGACAATTACATCAACTGTAAGTTCTCTAATAGACCAAACGAGGAGCAACAAATCAAGTGTCAGGATGGCCGAGCGGTCTAAGGTGCCAGACTCAAGGAAAAACCTTGGCTACAGTAGCAGCTAGAGCCTTCTGGTCCTCGAATGAGGGCGTGGGTTCGAATCCCACTCCTGACACAGATTTTGTCGCTTCTCTGGAGCACCCTGTGTATCATTGAGATCCTTTGTAAAGTGCAACAGCACGATTCTGGCCGTGTTCTCCTAAGTGAAATCAAAAATTTGTATCAAACACAAGCGCACCTACGGCAACCAAACTGTTTCTTCGGTAGTGTGAGCTACAAACAGAGAGTGTTGGTTGTAAATACGACGTTCCCTCGTGAGGTTACTTCCGCGCCACAGCCGCAAACACGTCAAAAGGGACACTTGTGGTACGAAAACGACTCTTGTCTGGAGATGCAGAGTGCTAACGACAGTGTGAGGAAACAGTGCAGGCTGACCAGTACATCCTCTGTACAATAACAGTCGCTGATGAAATACAGAGAACTCGAAATAAATTCATATACTCAAAATATTACTTTATGGAGATTACAACGTGACCAAAACTTGAGATATTACTCGACAGATAGACCTCTGCATTCTGTCTAATCTCTGATGTCTGTAACAGACGACTTAGTTTCGAACAAAATGTATTGAGTGCCGTGATTATACGGATTTGAGAAACTCTTTTGGTGGTACATTCTGCGCTATATTTGTGCGGCTGCACCTGGCGAACGTGTAACGGGTGCAGAACTGATGCCGGTCTACTGTGGCAACGTGGATGCGACAATTACATCAACTGTAAGTTCTCTAATAGACCAAACGAGGAGCAACAAATCAAGTGTCAGGATGGCCGAGCGGTCTAAGGCGCCAGACTCAAGGAAAAACCTTGGCTGCAGTAGCAGCTAGAGCCTTCTGGTCCTCGAATGAGGGCGTGGGTTCGAATCCCACTCCTGACACAAATTTTGTCGCTTCTCTGGAGCACCCTGTGTATCATTGAGATCCTTTGTAAAGTGCAACAGCACGATTCTGGCCGTGTTCTCCTAAGTGAAATCAAAAATTTGTATCAAACACAAGCGCACCTACGGCAACCAAACTGTTTCTTCGGTAGTGTGAGCTACAAACAGAGAGTGTTGGTTGTAAATACGACGTTCCCTCGTGAGGTTACTTCCGCGCCACAGCCGCAAACACGTCAAAAGGGACACTTGTGGTACGAAAACGACTCTTGTCTGGAGATGCAGAGTGCTAACGACAGTGTGAGGAAACAGTGCAGGCTGACCAGTACATCCTCTGTACAATAACAGTCGCTGATGAAATACAGAGAACTCGAAATAAATTCATATACTCAAAATATTACTTTATGGAGATTACAACGTGACCAAAACTTGAGATATTACTCGACAGATAGACCTCTGCATTCTGTCTAATCTCTGATGTCTGTAACAGACGACTTAGTTTCGAACAAAATGTATTGAGTGCCGTGATTATACGGATTTGAGAAACTCTTTTGGTGGTACATTCTGCGCTATATTTGTGCGGCTGCACCTGGCGAACGTGTAACGGGTGCAGAACTGATGCCGGTCTACTGTGGCAACGTGGATGCGACAATTACATCAACTGTAAGTTCTCTAATAGACCAAACGAGGAGCAACAAATCAAGTGTCAGGATGGCCGAGCGGTCTAAGGCGCCAGACTCAAGGAAAAACCTTGGCTGCAGTAGCAGCTAGAGCCTTCTGGTCCTCGAATGAGGGCGTGGGTTCGAATCCCACTCCTGACACAGATTTTGTCGCTTCTCTGGAGCACCCTGTGTATCATTGAGATCCTTTGTAAAGTGCAACAGCACGATTCTGGCCGTGTTCTCCTAAGTGAAATCAAAAATTTGTATCAAACACAAGCGCACCTACGGCAACCAAACTGTTTCTTCGGTAGTGTGAGCTACAAACAGAGAGTGTTGGTTGTAAATACGACGTTCCCTCGTGAGGTTACTTCCGCGCCACAGCCGCAAACACGTCAAAAGGGACACTTGTGGTACGAAAACGACTCTTGTCTGGAGATGCAGAGTGCTAACGACAGTGTGAGGAAACAGTGCAGGCTGACCAGTACATCCTCTGTACAATAACAGTCGCTGATGAAATACAGAGAACTCGAAATAAATTCATATACTCAAAATATTACTTTATGGAGATTACAACGTGACCAAAACTTGAGATATTACTCGACAGATAGACCTCTGCATTCTGTCTAATCTCTGATGTCTGTAACAGACGACTTAGTTTCGAACAAAATGTATTGAGTGCCGTGATTATACGGATTTGAGAAACTCTTTTGGTGGTACATTCTGCGCTATATTTGTGCGGCTGCACCTGGCGAACGTGTAACGGGTGCAGAACTGATGCCGGTCTACTGTGGCAACGTGGATGCGACAATTACATCAACTGTAAGTTCTCTAATAGACCAAACGAGGAGCAACAAATCAAGTGTCAGGATGGCCGAGCGGTCTAAGGCGCCAGACTCAAGGAAAAACCTTGGCTGCAGTAGCAGCTAGAGCCTTCTGGTCCTCGAATGAGGGCGTGGGTTCGAATCCCACTCCTGACACAGATTTTGTCGCTTCTCTGGAGCACCCTGTGTATCATTGAGATCCTTTGTAAAGTGCAACAGCACGATTCTGGCCGTGTTCTCCTAAGTGAAATCAAAAATTTGTATCAAACACAAGCGCACCTACGGCAACCAAACTGTTTCTTCGGTAGTGTGAGCTACAAACAGAGAGTGTTGGTTGTAAATACGACGTTCCCTCGTGAGGTTACTTCCGCGCCACAGCCGCAAACACGTCAAAAGGGACACTTGTGGTACGAAAACGACTCTTGTCTGGAGATGCAGAGTGCTAACGACAGTGTGAGGAAACAGTGCAGGCTGACCAGTACATCCTCTGTACAATAACAGTCGCTGATGAAATACAGAGAACTCGAAATAAATTCATATACTCAAAATATTACTTTATGGAGATTACAACGTGACCAAAACTTGAGATATTACTCGACAGATAGACCTCTGCATTCTGTCTAATCTCTGATGTCTGTAACAGACGACTTAGTTTCGAACAAAATGTATTGAGTGCCGTGATTATACGGATTTGAGAAACTCTTTTGGTGGTACATTCTGCGCTATATTTGTGCGGCTGCACCTGGCGAACGTGTAACGGGTGCAGAACTGATGCCGGTCTACTGTGGCAACGTGGATGCGACAATTACATCAACTGTAAGTTCTCTAATAGACCAAACGAGGAGCAACAAATCAAGTGTCAGGATGGCCGAGCGGTCTAAGGCGCCAGACTCAAGGAAAAACCTTGGCTGCAGTAGCAGCTAGAGCCTTCTGGTCCTCGAATGAGGGCGTGGGTTCGAATCCCACTCCTGACACAGATTTTGTCGCTTCTCTGGAGCACCCTGTGTATCATTGAGATCCTTTGTAAAGTGCAACAGCACGATTCTGGCCGTGTTCTCCTAAGTGAAATCAAAAATTTGTATCAAACACAAGCGCACCTACGGCAACCAAACTGTTTCTTCGGTAGTGTGAGCTACAAACAGAGAGTGTTGGTTGTAAATACGACGTTCCCTCGTGAGGTTACTTCCGCGCCACAGCCGCAAACACGTCAAAAGGGACACTTGTGGTACGAAAACGACTCTTGTCTGGAGATGCAGAGTGCTAACGACAGTGTGAGGAAACAGTGCAGGCTGACCAGTACATCCTCTGTACAATAACAGTCGCTGATGAAATACAGAGAACTCGAAATAAATTCATATACTCAAAATATTACTTTATGGAGATTACAACGTGACCAAAACTTGAGATATTACTCGACAGATAGACCTCTGCATTCTGTCTAATCTCTGATGTCTGTAACAGACGACTTAGTTTCGAACAAAATGTATTGAGTGCCGTGATTATACGGATTTGAGAAACTCTTTTGGTGGTACATTCTGCGCTATATTTGTGCGGCTGCACCTGGCGAACGTGTAACGGGTGCAGAACTGATGCCGGTCTACTGTGGCAACGTGGATGCGACAATTACATCAACTGTAAGTTCTCTAATAGACCAAACGAGGAGCAACAAATCAAGTGTCAGGATGGCCGAGCGGTCAGTTAGTGTGGCTCTAGCTGCCGTCGCGTACGGACGTACTTGCCGCCGCTCCGTGTAAACAGCGCTTACGCTAGTACTTATCGTTTCGTGTGTACTGCTTTCTGTTCTGTGTTTAAATTGAGATCTGTTCTACACCAGTTTTGTGTACTGGTTACGTCTTCGGATATTCGTCGCTCTAGGGATTTTCGGTTTTGACCGTAATCCGACCGGTGCTGCACGACATGGCTTCCTCCATCAGGAAGAACACCCTGGTTTTTTCGTTTGAAAAGGAAACTCGCCGGGTTCAACCGTCTGCTCTCGAGGTTCACGAATGGCTCACGGAGGTAATTGGCATTAACCCGGATTCTGTTCATACTACCCAGCTTGATTCCGACAACTACTGTGTGTTTGTTAAGTTCTTTAATCCGTTAATGGTTGATAAAATTCGCGATAAGTTTGGCAACCAAGTCGAGTTTATCCATAGGGACGGCACTAGTAGTATGGTTTCTATCAAAAGGGCTGATACTACATATCGGACTGTTCGAGTTCTTAATTTACCAATTGAACTAGAAAACGAAAAAATTAAGGTTGCTCTGTCTCAATATGGGGATGTAAAAGAAATCATTAATGAACGCTGGTCGCCGCATTATAAACTCCAGTGCTTTAATGGAATAAGGTCGGTTGAAATGGAAGTTAAGACTAATATCCCGTCACATATCTCCGTTGAAGGTCACAAGGCTCATATTGTTTATACTGGACAAATCCCTACATGTCACGTCTGTAATGAGTCAGGTCATTTTCGGCAGGATTGTCCCCGCCGTGTGTTTGTCTTAAAAACGAACCTCATGCAGCGACGTAAATTGACACTCAGTGACGTTATGGCAAACGGTACACCTGTCCAACCTGTAGATGATGTTGCTAAGGAAAGTTCATCTGACTTTCCTTGCAGTGTCACTGATTTTCCACCTATCGTAGCCCCGACGAATCTCGAATCTGTTCCCCCTGACAGGGATGTACAGAATAAAAAACGGCCACTGGAGCGAAGCGATGATCATTCAGGAGATGAATTATCTCGCACCTCTCCCACAATCAGAAAACCACGTCCTTCAGCCGACGGAGATTTAGTAGAAGCCGATTGTATGCAGATCGATCCTGCAGTACCACCTGCCACCAACAAATCGGATGTGGAAACGGAGGGTCCTACCGACCAGCAGCAACTGTCAACAACTTTGAGTGTCACCGGCGATGTACAACAGCCGCCTCAACGCGACCAACATGAGGAAGTGGCGGGTAAACATCGGCTCCACAACAAACCACGACAACAAGCCACAGGTGGAAACAAACAGGAGAAAGTTGTTGCCAAACAACAGGTCACGACTGTCGGTCGGACGGAAACAGCAACACAGAAAGCCGATGACTCGACAACGATATCGGCATCTCAACCGACGGTACGGCGCAAACTCAAACCACAGCCTAATCTTTCGGCTTCTCGCAATCCATCGCAATCACAACAGTCGCAACAGGGGCAATCAGATTTGAAACAGAAGAATATCGGGTACGAAGTAATACGTGACGAACCTGACGGCCGTCAAACCACAAGTGCCGGCGAGATCCACCCCCACAGTAGTAACGATTAATGGAAACTTGTTTACGGCATAGTGACGTTGCGTTAGGACGGAAGGCCTCTATAAGTTGTTTTTCTCTTTTGTTCCGTATGGTTTTTTCAATGTTTTCTGTGATGTTGTTCGTCTGACACGCTGACAGTCCTCAAAGTCTAAGTTCAACCTAATGTAGACATGTCTCAAGCCTATAAACTGTTAACCATAAATATTAACAAACTGCAATCCGACCTTAAAGTAGCAATGCTCCGGCAATTCGTTTACGAATCTGAAGCAGACATCATTCTGCTACAGGAGGTGGCAGTCAAAAGTTTTGATATTCCTGGTTTCCAATCCTTTGAAAACGTAGCTCACGAACTTCATACAGGCACGGCCGTGCTAGTCCGTAATGGTATCCCCGTCACAGAGGTCGAAAAACTTGAATCTGGTCGCGGTATTAGCTGCCAAATCTTTGATGTCACTGTTGTAAATGTGTACGCACCCTCCGGCAGCAGTTACAAGTCAGCGAGAAGTGCCTATTTTAAAGATGAAGTCATTTATTTGCTTCGAAAGGACCCCGTTAACATTGTTCTAGGTGGTGATTTTAACTGCGTGGTACATCAGAAGGATCAGAGGCCACAGTTTAATTACTGTCATGACCTTCGCGAACTCGTCACCAAGGTTCGGTTGAAAGATACGTGGGAAATTCTGCACCCCACCCTGGTTAAATTTACTTTTTTTACCCCTACTTCAAGTAGTCGACTTGACCGGATCTATATATCGTCTCATATCAGCAACCGAGTTCTTGATACTGAAGTTATTCCAGCTCCGTTTTCTGACCATTGTGCCTATGCTGTCACCTTAAATCTCGACAAGCAACCAACAAAAAGGTTCAAAGGGCAGTGGATGCTTAACACTTCTCATCTTCAAGACCTGGAGCTCGAAGATGCCATTTGTGCAACATGGAATTTTTGTCTCCGCTCCATTAACAAGCACAGAACTAAACTAGAGTGGTGGACACACACAGCTAAAAGAAAACTGCGACAATGCCTGATCTCTTACTGCTATCAGAAAGCGACGGATAACAAGAAGACAACAGAATTTTATTATGCCCTTTTAAGAGAATTATATGACAAATCTCATGACTCCAATGTTTACGCTGCACAAATCCAACGAGTCAAAGCGAAGCTGTTAAGCATTAAGCACAGGCAATTAGATGGCCTAAAAATTAAAGCTAAGACCAAATCTGTTAGTGATAGCGAAATGACTTCCTTATACCATCTCATCAAACACCGTTCCAATCGTGTGCGGACCTTCGTTGACGAACTAGTTACCCCAACCGGTGATCATCTTGTGCACCAAAAGGACATTGTTCAGGGTTTTTATCATTATTATAGAGAATTATACTCAGAAGATCCACTTGATGTAAATCTGACGTCTGATTTCCTTCAGCCTTTGGGCAGTAACTTAACTGCAGAAGACAACAATGAATTTCTTGCCGATTTCGCAATTTCAGATGTCTTAGACTTAATTGTCGGTTCCCCTGCAAACAAATCCCCTGGTCCAGATGGTCTCCCCAAAGAATTCTATCACAAATTTTGGCATGTCGTTGGACCCACCCTCACAGAAATTATTAACGAAGTCTTTCGAGGCCACAGAATACCGGACGAGTTGAAAGAAGGTAGAACAGTGCTCATACCGAAACAAAGAGGCCACAGGCAAATTGATAACTTCCGGCCTATCATGCTGTTAAATTTTGATTATAAGACTATTGCCAGAGCGATAAACAGTAGATTAATCTTGATAGCCCGGCATGTCATTAAGAATCATCAGTCTTGCATCCCTGGTAGAAGCGTAATGACCACAATCGCTGACATCAGGGACGTAATTTCGATCACGGCGGCGACCAACATCAACTGTGCCCTACTGTTTGTCGACCTTTCTAAGGCTTTTGATCGTGTGAGTCACCGTTACATCCTCCAGATCATGGAAAGGATTGGATTAGATAACACAGTAGTAACCTTACTCCGCAATGTCATCACAGGCATTACCACCCGATTGTGTGTTAACGGCCAGTCGACAATACCGATCACACTTATGAGAGGGGTCCCACAGGGAAGTCCTCTCTCGATGTTGCTCTTTGCCTTTTCTCTGGAACCTCTCCTCAGGAACCTGGAGTCCACATTACCAGGTCTCTCTATATCAAGAGCTTGTTTTGCAGTGCGTGCCTATGCCGATGACGTCACAGCAGTTATTCGTTGTGTAAACGACGTAAAGACGATTAAAACGGAAATCGACAAATACAGTAAGGTGTCTGGAGCTAAACTCAATGAAGGAAAATGCAAACTGGTTAACTTGAGAGGTCTTGAACATGTATCCATACCCTGGGCCCAAAAAGTGGACAATCCTAAGTCACTAGGTATTATCGTCGACAAATGTCCTCTTAAAATGGCGGCGAAAAACTGGAAAGCTGTTACGAACAGCATGCATGGTCTCATTGTTGAAAACAACTGGCGCTCTGCGAACTTGATAGAAAGGGTCAAGATAGTCAATATATGTATTTTCTCCAAAGCATACTACTTGGCACAAGTATTTCCCATACCTAAAGTTCAGGCCAGAAAAATGTTGCAAATAGCTAGCAGATTCGTGTGGAAAGGGAACATTTTTAAACTCGACAGTGCCACGCTAACAAAATCACGACCCGACGGCGGGCTAGGGCTCACTGACATCCATAAAAAAGCCAATGCCCTTTTTCTGAAACGCACTTCGCGCCTAGTATACAGTCACGACCCAAACATAACTGCAAGTCTGTTCCACGTCCTTCGCCCTGGAAACATACACCCGCCCGTCGACATCAGCAACATAAACTACCAGCTGAAACATGTACGAGAATATTTCATTGAAACAAGTTATGTAGGCGAAAGCATCTTACAAAACTCGCATTTGACAACGAATGAAGTCATGCAGAAATGGTCTAAGATGCGTCAATGTAATACAATTGAGGCAAAAAATCCATCTTGTAACTGGAAGACCCTATGGAGGAACATTAGTCTTAAGATTCATACATGGGATGTTGCATCAACTTGGTACCAGGTGGTGAATGATACCATCGCCACTAATGTCAAATTACACAGAATAGGCTTACATCCCTCTGATAAATGTGTTAAGTGTGGTTTAATCGACACTTTGCTTCATCGTTTCACCTGCTGCGGACACTTAAACAACTGGCGATGGGTGAGGGAAAAACTCGCACTATTATCGAGAAGCTCGCCAGCGAGTATCTCGACCACTATCATCACGAACCCAGATACGGACTACTATCCTATGGCTAAGAATACTACAATGATGTGGATATTGGCAAATTATGTGCATTATACGATCACCAGACGGGACGGCGACAACCTAGTTGAATTTTTGGCATACATGCATACTGCTTATTGGAGAATAAAACAAACGGGCAACTTGACAAAAATCTTTGGCAATATGTTGGACATTGTTTTTGAAAAACAAGGGATCGGTTAGTCTGTTGCTGCTGCAGCAGCCCCTCTCATCTGCTTCTACCGAGCAGACAATTGTGACGAGTTCCAGTCTCAGCGTCCGTCATGTTCAAATTGATCTCAGATACACAGTGACAACGATAATCAAAAAAAAAGAAAAAAAAAAAAGTGGTGGAGTGTCTGCTATAAAAAAAAAAAAAAAAAAAAAAGTGGTTAAAAAAAAAAAAAAAAAAAAAAGCGGTCTAAGGCGCCAGACTCAAGGAAAAACCTTGGCTGCAGTAGCAGCTAGAGCCTTCTGGTCCTCGAATGAGGGCGTGGGTTCGAATCCCACTCCTGACACAGATTTTGTCGCTTCTCTGGAGCACCCTGTGTATCATTGAGATCCTTTGTAAAGTGCAACAGCACGATTCTGGCCGTGTTCTCCTAAGTGAAATCAAAAATTTGTATCAAACACAAGCGCACCTACGGCAACCAAACTGTTTCTTCGGTAGTGTGAGCTACAAACAGAGAGTGTTGGTTGTAAATACGACGTTCCCTCGTGAGGTTACTTCCGCGCCACAGCCGCAAACACGTCAAAAGGGACACTTGTGGTACGAAAACGACTCTTGTCTGGAGATGCAGAGTGCTAACGACAGTGTGAGGAAACAGTGCAGGCTGACCAGTACATCCTCTGTACAATAACAGTCGCTGATGAAATACATAGAACTCGAAATAAATTCATATACTCAAAATATTACTTTATGGAGATTACAACGTGACCAAAACTTGAGATATTACTCGACAGATAGACCTCTGCATTCTGTCTAATCTCTGATGTCTGTAACAGACGACTTAGTTTCGAACAAAATGTATTGAGTGCCGTGATTATACGGATTTGAGAAACTCTTTTGGTGGTACATTCTGCGCTATATTTGTGCGGCTGCACCTGGCGAACGTGTAACGGGTGCAGAACTGATGCCGGTCTACTGTGGCAACGTGGATGCGACAATTACATCAACTGTAAGTTCTCTAATAGACCAAACGAGGAGCAACAAATCAAGTGTCAGGATGGCCGAGCGGTCTAAGGCGCCAGACTCAAGGAAAAACCTTGGCTGCAGTAGCAGCTAGAGCCTTCTGGTCCTCGAATGAGGGCGTGGGTTCGAATCCCACTCCTGACACAGATTTTGTCGCTTCTCTGGAGCACCCTGTGTATCATTGAGATCCTTTGTAAAGTGCAACAGCACGATTCTGGCCGTGTTCTCCTAAGTGAAATCAAAAATTTGTATCAAACACAAGCGCACCTACGGCAACCAAACTGTTTCTTCGGTAGTGTGAGCTACAAACAGAGAGTGTTGGTTGTAAATACGACGTTCCCTCGTGAGGTTACTTCCGCGCCACAGCCGCAAACACGTCAAAAGGGACACTTGTGGTACGAAAACGACTCTTGTCTGGAGATGCAGAGTGCTAACGACAGTGTGAGGAAACAGTGCAGGCTGACCAGTACATCCTCTGTACAATAACAGTCGCTGATGAAATACAGAGAACTCGAAATAAATTCATATACTCAAAATATTACTTTATGGAGATTACAACGTGACCAAAACTTGAGATATTACTCGACAGATAGACCTCTGCATTCTGTCTAATCTCTGATGTCTGTAACAGACGACTTAGTTTCGAACAAAATGTATTGAGTGCCGTGATTATACGGATTTGAGAAACTCTTTTGGTGGTACATTCTGCGCTATATTTGTGCGGCTGCACCTGGCGAACGTGTAACGGGTGCAGAACTGATGCCGGTCTACTGTGGCAACGTGGATGCGACAATTACATCAACTGTAAGTTCTCTAATAGACCAAACGAGGAGCAACAAATCAAGTGTCAGGATGGCCGAGCGGTCTAAGGCGCCAGACTCAGGGAAAAACCTTGGCTGCAGTAGCAGCTAGAGCCTTCTGGTCCTCGAATGAGGGCGTGGGTTCGAATCCCACTCCTGACACAGATTTTGTCGCTTCTCTGGAGCACCCTGTGTATCATTGAGATCCTTTGTAAAGTGCAACAGCACGATTCTGGCCGTGTTCTCCTAAGTGAAATCAAAAATTTGTATCAAACACAAGCGCACCTACGGCAACCAAACTGTTTCTTCGGTAGTGTGAGCTACAAACAGAGAGTGTTGGTTGTAAATACGACGTTCCCTCGTGAGGTTACTTCCGCGCCACAGCCGCAAACACGTCAAAAGGGACACTTGTGGTACGAAAACGACTCTTGTCTGGAGATGCAGAGTGCTAACGACAGTGTGAGGAAACAGTGCAGGCTGACCAGTACATCCTCTGTACAATAACAGTCGCTGATGAAATACAGAGAACTCGAAATAAATTCATATACTCAAAATATTACTTTATGGAGATTACAACGTGACCAAAACTTGAGATATTACTCGACAGATAGACCTCTGCATTCTGTCTAATCTCTGATGTCTGTAACAGACGACTTAGTTTCGAACAAAATGTATTGAGTGCCGTGATTATACGGATTTGAGAAACTCTTTTGGTGGTACATTCTGCGCTATATTTGTGCGGCTGCACCTGGCGAACGTGTAACGGGTGCAGAACTGATGCCGGTCTACTGTGGCAACGTGGATGCGACAATTACATCAACTGTAAGTTCTCTAATAGACCAAACGAGGAGCAACAAATCAAGTGTCAGGATGGCCGAGCGGTCTAAGGCGCCAGACTCAAGGAAAAACCTTGGCTGCAGTAGCAGCTAGAGCCTTCTGGTCCTCGAATGAGGGCGTGGGTTCGAATCCCACTCCTGACACAGATTTTGTCGCTTCTCTGGAGCACCCTGTGTATCATTGAGATCCTTTGTAAAGTGCAACAGCACGATTCTGGCCGTGTTCTCCTAAGTGAAATCAAAAATTTGTATCAAACACAAGCGCACCTACGGCAACCAAACTGTTTCTTCGGTAGTGTGAGCTACAAACAGAGAGTGTTGGTTGTAAATACGACGTTCCCTCGTGAGGTTACTTCCGCGCCACAGCCGCAAACACGTCAAAAGGGACACTTGTGGTACGAAAACGACTCTTGTCTGGAGATGCAGAGTGCTAACGACAGTGTGAGGAAACAGTGCAGGCTGACCAGTACATCCTCTGTACAATAACAGTCGCTGATGAAATACAGAGAACTCGAAATAAATTCATATACTCAAAATATTACTTTATGGAGATTACAACGTGACCAAAACTTGAGATATTACTCGACAGATAGACCTCTGCATTCTGTCTAATCTCTGATGTCTGTAACAGACGACTTAGTTTCGAACAAAATGTATTGAGTGCCGTGATTATACGGATTTGAGAAACTCTTTTGGTGGTACATTCTGCGCTATATTTGTGCGGCTGCACCTGGCGAACGTGTAACGGGTGCAGAACTGATGCCGGTCTACTGTGGCAACGTGGATGCGACAATTACATCAACTGTAAGTTCTCTAATAGACCAAACGAGGAGCAACAAATCAAGTGTCAGGATGGCCGAGCGGTCTAAGGCGCCAGACTCAAGGAAAAACCTTGGCTGCAGTAGCAGCTAGAGCCTTCTGGTCCTCGAATGAGGGCGTGGGTTCGAATCCCGCTCCTGACACAGATTTTGTCGCTTCTCTGGAGCACCCTGTGTATCATTGAGATCCTTTGTAAAGTGCAACAGCACGATTCTGGCCGTGTTCTCCTAAGTGAAATCAAAAATTTGTATCAAACACAAGCGCACCTACGGCAACCAAACTGTTTCTTCGGTAGTGTGAGCTACAAACAGAGAGTGTTGGTTGTAAATACGACGTTCCCTCGTGAGGTTACTTCCGCGCCACAGCCGCAAACACGTCAAAAGGGACACTTGTGGTACGAAAACGACTCTTGTCTGGAGATGCAGAGTGCTAACGACAGTGTGAGGAAACAGTGCAGGCTGACCAGTACATCCTCTGTACAATAACAGTCGCTGATGAAATACAGAGAACTCGAAATAAATTCATATACTCAAAATATTACTTTATGGAGATTACAACGTGACCAAAACTTGAGATATTACTCGACAGATAGACCTCTGCATTCTGTCTAATCTCTGATGTCTGTAACAGACGACTTAGTTTCGAACAAAATGTATTGAGTGCCGTGATTATACGGATTTGAGAAACTCTTTTGGTGGTACATTCTGCGCTATATTTGTGCGGCTGCACCTGGCGAACGTGTAACGGGTGCAGAACTGATGCCGGTCTACTGTGGCAACATGGATGCGACAATTACATCAACTGTAAGTTCTCTAATAGACCAAACGAGGAGCAACAAATCAAGTGTCAGGATGGCCGAGCGGTCTAAGGCGCCAGACTCAAGGAAAAACCTTGGCTGCAGTAGCAGCTAGAGCCTTCTGGTCCTCGAATGAGGGCGTGGGTTCGAATCCCACTCCTGACACAGATTTTGTCGCTTCTCTGGAGCACCCTGTGTATCATTGAGATCCTTTGTAAAGTGCAACAGCACGATTCTGGCCGTGTTCTCCTAAGTGAAATCAAAAATTTGTATCAAACACAAGCGCACCTACGGCAACCAAACTGTTTCTTCGGTAGTGTGAGCTACAAACAGAGAGTGTTGGTTGTAAATACGACGTTCCCTCGTGAGGTTACTTCCGCGCCACAGCCGCAAACACGTCAAAAGGGACACTTGTGGTACGAAAACGACTCTTGTCTGGAGATGCAGAGTGCTAACGACAGTGTGAGGAAACAGTGCAGGCTGACCAGTACATCCTCTGTACAATAACAGTCGCTGATGAAATACATAGAACTCGAAATAAATTCATATACTCAAAATATTACTTTATGGAGATTACAACGTGACCAAAACTTGAGATATTACTCGACAGATAGACCTCTGCATTCTGTCTAATCTCTGATGTCTGTAACAGACGACTTAGTTTCGAACAAAATGTATTGAGTGCCGTGATTATACGGATTTGAGAAACTCTTTTGGTGGTACATTCTGCGCTATATTTGTGCGGCTGCACCTGGCGAACGTGTAACGGGTGCAGAACTGATGCCGGTCTACTGTGGCAACGTGGATGCGACAATTACATCAACTGTAAGTTCTCTAATAGACCAAACGAGGAGCAACAAATCAAGTGTCAGGATGGCCGAGCGGTCTAAGGCGCCAGACTCAAGGAAAAACCTTGGCTGCAGTAGCAGCTAGAGCCTTCTGGTCCTCGAATGAGGGCGTGGGTTCGAATCCCACTCCTGACACAGATTTTGTCGCTTCTCTGGAGCACCCTGTGTATCATTGAGATCCTTTGTAAAGTGCAACAGCACGATTCTGGCCGTGTTCTCCTAAGTGAAATCAAAAATTTGTATCAAACACAAGCGCACCTACGGCAACCAAACTGTTTCTTCGGTAGTGTGAGCTACAAACAGAGAGTGTTGGTTGTAAATACGACGTTCCCTCGTGAGGTTACTTCCGCGCCACAGCCGCAAACACGTCAAAAGGGACACTTGTGGTACGAAAACGACTCTTGTCTGGAGATGCAGAGTGCTAACGACAGTGTGAGGAAACAGTGCAGGCTGACCAGTACATCCTCTGTACAATAACAGTCGCTGATGAAATACAGAGAACTCGAAATAAATTCATATACTCAAAATATTACTTTATGGAGATTACAACGTGACCAAAACTTGAGATATTACTCGACAGATAGACCTCTGCATTCTGTCTAATCTCTGATGTCTGTAACAGACGACTTAGTTTCGAACAAAATGTATTGAGTGCCGTGATTATACGGATTTGAGAAACTCTTTTGGTGGTACATTCTGCGCTATATTTGTGCGGCTGCACCTGGCGAACGTGTAACGGGTGCAGAACTGATGCCGGTCTACTGTGGCAACGTGGATGCGACAATTACATCAACTGTAAGTTCTCTAATAGACCAAACGAGGAGCAACAAATCAAGTGTCAGGATGGCCGAGCGGTCTAAGGCGCCAGACTCAAGGAAAAACCTTGGCTGCAGTAGCAGCTAGAGCCTTCTGGTCCTCGAATGAGGGCGTGGGTTCGAATCCCACTCCTGACACAGATTTTGTCGCTTCTCTGGAGCACCCTGTGTATCATTGAGATCCTTTGTAAAGTGCAACAGCACGATTCTGGCCGTGTTCTCCTAAGTGAAATCAAAAATTTGTATCAAACACAAGCGCACCTACGGCAACCAAACTGTTTCTTCGGTAGTGTGAGCTACAAACAGAGAGTGTTGGTTGTAAATACGACGTTCCCTCGTGAGGTTACTTCCGCGCCACAGCCGCAAACACGTCAAAAGGGACACTTGTGGTACGAAAACGACTCTTGTCTGGAGATGCAGAGTGCTAACGACAGTGTGAGGAAACAGTGCAGGCTGACCAGTACATCCTCTGTACAATAACAGTCGCTGATGAAATACAGAGAACTCGAAATAAATTCATATACTCAAAATATTACTTTATGGAGATTACAACGTGACCAAAACTTGAGATATTACTCGACAGATAGACCTCTGCATTCTGTCTAATCTCTGATGTCTGTAACAGACGACTTAGTTTCGAACAAAATGTATTGAGTGCCGTGATTATACGGATTTGAGAAACTCTTTTGGTGGTACATTCTGCGCTATATTTGTGCGGCTGCACCTGGCGAACGTGTAACGGGTGCAGAACTGATGCCGGTCTACTGTGGCAACGTGGATGCGACAATTACATCAACTGTAAGTTCTCTAATAGACCAAACGAGGAGCAACAAATCAAGTGTCAGGATGGCCGAGCGGTTTAAGGCGCCAGACTCAAGGAAAAACCTTGGCTGCAGTAGCAGCTAGAGCCTTCTGGTCCTCGAATGAGGGCGTGGGTTCGAATCCCACTCCTGACACAGATTTTGTCGCTTCTCTGGAGCACCCTGTGTATCATTGAGATCCTTTGTAAAGTGCAACAGCACGATTCTGGCCGTGTTCTCCTAAGTGAAATCAAAAATTTGTATCAAACACAAGCGCACCTACGGCAACCAAACTGTTTCTTCGGTAGTGTGAGCTACAAACAGAGAGTGTTGGTTGTAAATACGACGTTCCCTCGTGAGGTTACTTCCGCGCCACAGCCGCAAACACGTCAAAAGGGACACTTGTGGTACGAAAACGACTCTTGTCTGGAGATGCAGAGTGCTAACGACAGTGTGAGGAAACAGTGCAGGCTGACCAGTACATCCTCTGTACAATAACAGTCGCTGATGAAATACAGAGAACTCGAAATAAATTCATATACTCAAAATATTACTTTATGGAGATTACAACGTGACCAAAACTTGAGATATTACTCGACAGATAGACCTCTGCATTCTGTCTAATCTCTGATGTCTGTAACAGACGACTTAGTTTCGAACAAAATGTATTGAGTGCCGTGATTATACGGATTTGAGAAACTCTTTTGGTGGTACATTCTGCGCTATATTTGTGCGGCTGCACCTGGCGAACGTGTAACGGGTGCAGAACTGATGCCGGTCTACTGTGGCAACGTGGATGCGACAATTACATCAACTGTAAGTTCTCTAATAGACCAAACGAGGAGCAACGAATCAAGTGTCAGGATGGCCGAGCGGTCTAAGGCGCCAGACTCAAGGAAAAACCTTGGCTGCAGTAGCAGCTAGAGCCTTCTGGTCCTCGAATGAGGGCGTGGGTTCGAATCCCACTCCTGACACAGATTTTGTCGCTTCTCTGGAGCACCCTGTGTATCATTGAGATCCTTTGTAAAGTGCAACAGCACGATTCTGGCCGTGTTCTCCTAAGTGAAATCAAAAATTTGTATCAAACACAAGCGCACCTACGGCAACCAAACTGTTTCTTCGGTAGTGTGAGCTACAAACAGAGAGTGTTGGTTGTAAATACGACGTTCCCTCGTGAGGTTACTTCCGCGCCACAGCCGCAAACACGTCAAAAGGGACACTTGTGGTACGAAAACGACTCTTGTCTGGAGATGCAGAGTGCTAACGACAGTGTGAGGAAACAGTGCAGGCTGACCAGTACATCCTCTGTACAATAACAGTCGCTGATGAAATACAGAGAACTCGAAATAAATTCATATACTCAAAATATTACTTTATGGAGATTACAACGTGACCAAAACTTGAGATATTACTCGACAGATAGACCTCTGCATTCTGTCTAATCTCTGATGTCTGTAACAGACGACTTAGTTTCGAACAAAATGTATTGAGTGCCGTGATTATACGGATTTGAGAAACTCTTTTGGTGGTACATTCTGCGCTATATTTGTGCGGCTGCACCTGGCGAACGTGTAACGGGTGCAGAACTGATGCCGGTCTACTGTGGCAACGTGGATGCGACAATTACATCAACTGTAAGTTCTCTAATAGACCAAACGAGGAGCAACAAATCAAGTGTCAGGATGGCCGAGCGGTCTAAGGCGCCAGACTCAAGGAAAAACCTTGGCTGCAGTAGCAGCTAGAGCCTTCTGGTCCTCGAATGAGGGCGTGGGTTCGAATCCCACTCCTGACACAGATTTTGTCGCTTCTCTGGAGCACCCTGTGTATCATTGAGATCCTTTGTAAAGTGCAACAGCACGATTCTGGCCGTGTTCTCCTAAGTGAAATCAAAAATTTGTATCAAACACAAGCGCACCTACGGCAACCAAACTGTTTCTTCGGTAGTGTGAGCTACAAACAGAGAGTGTTGGTTGTAAATACGACGTTCCCTCGTGAGGTTACTTCCGCGCCACAGCCGCAAACACGTCAAAAGGGACACTTGTGGTACGAAAACGACTCTTGTCTGGAGATGCAGAGTGCTAACGACAGTGTGAGGAAACAGTGCAGGCTGACCAGTACATCCTCTGTACAATAACAGTCGCTGATGAAATACAGAGAACTCGAAATAAATTCATATACTCAAAATATTACTTTATGGAGATTACAACGTGACCAAAACTTGAGATATTACTCGACAGATAGACCTCTGCATTCTGTCTAATCTCTGATGTCTGTAACAGACGACTTAGTTTCGAACAAAATGTATTGAGTGCCGTGATTATACGGATTTGAGAAACTCTTTTGGTGGTACATTCTGCGCTATATTTGTGCGGCTGCACCTGGCGAACGTGTAACGGGTGCAGAACTGATGCCGGTCTACTGTGGCAACGTGGATGCGACAATTACATCAACTGTAAGTTCTCTAATAGACCAAACGAGGAGCAACAAATCAAGTGTCAGGATGGCCGAGCGGTCTAAGGCGCCAGACTCAAGGAAAAACCTTGGCTGCAGTAGCAGCTAGAGCCTTCTGGTCCTCGAATGAGGGCGTGGGTTCGAATCCCACTCCTGACACAGATTTTGTCGCTTCTCTGGAGCACCCTGTGTATCATTGAGATCCTTTGTAAAGTGCAACAGCACGATTCTGGCCGTGTTCTCCTAAGTGAAATCAAAAATTTGTATCAAACACAAGCGCACCTACGGCAACCAAACTGTTTCTTCGGTAGTGTGAGCTACAAACAGAGAGTGTTGGTTGTAAATACGACGTTCCCTCGTGAGGTTACTTCCGCGCCACAGCCGCAAACACGTCAAAAGGGACACTTGTGGTACGAAAACGACTCTTGTCTGGAGATGCAGAGTGCTAACGACAGTGTGAGGAAACAGTGCAGGCTGACCAGTACATCCTCTGTACAATAACAGTCGCTGATGAAATACAGAGAACTCGAAATAAATTCATATACTCAAAATATTACTTTATGGAGATTACAACGTGACCAAAACTTGAGATATTACTCGACAGATAGACCTCTGCATTCTGTCTAATCTCTGATGTCTGTAACAGACGACTTAGTTTCGAACAAAATGTATTGAGTGCCGTGATTATACGGATTTGAGAAACTCTTTTGGTGGTACATTCTGCGCTATATTTGTGCGGCTGCACCTGGCGAACGTGTAACGGGTGCAGAACTGATGCCGGTCTACTGTGGCAACGTGGATGCGACAATTACATCAACTGTAAGTTCTCTAATAGACCAAACGAGGAGCAACAAATCAAGTGTCAGGATGGCCGAGCGGTCTAAGGCGCCAGACTCAAGGAAAAACCTTGGCTGCAGTAGCAGCTAGAGCCTTCTGGTCCTCGAATGAGGGCGTGGGTTCGAATCCCACTCCTGACACAGATTTTGTCGCTTCTCTGGAGCACCCTGTGTATCATTGAGATCCTTTGTAAAGTGCAACAGCACGATTCTGGCCGTGTTCTCCTAAGTGAAATCAAAAATTTGTATCAAACACAAGCGCACCTACGGCAACCAAACTGTTTCTTCGGTAGTGTGAGCTACAAACAGAGAGTGTTGGTTGTAAATACGACGTTCCCTCGTGAGGTTACTTCCGCGCCACAGCCGCAAACACGTCAAAAGGGACACTTGTGGTACGAAAACGACTCTGGTCTGGAGATGCAGAGTGCTAACGACAGTGTGAGGAAACAGTGCAGGCTGACCAGTACATCCTCTGTACAATAACAGTCGCTGATGAAATACAGAGAACTCGAAATAAATTCATATACTCAAAATATTACTTTATGGAGATTACAACGTGACCAAAACTTGAGATATTACTCGACAGATAGACCTCTGCATTCTGTCTAATCTCTGATGTCTGTAACAGACGACTTAGTTTCGAACAAAATGTATTGAGTGCCGTGATTATACGGATTTGAGAAACTCTTTTGGTGGTACATTCTGCGCTATATTTGTGCGGCTGCACCTGGCGAACGTGTAACGGGTGCAGAACTGATGCCGGTCTACTGTGGCAACGTGGATGCGACAATTACATCAACTGTAAGTTCTCTAATAGACCAAACGAGGAGCAACAAATCAAGTGTCAGGATGGCCGAGCGGTCTAAGGCGCCAGACTCAAGGAAAAACCTTGGCTGCAGTAGCAGCTAGAGCCTTCTGGTCCTCGAATGAGGGCGTGGGTTCGAATCCCACTCCTGACACAGATTTTGTCGCTTCTCTGGAGCACCCTGTGTATCATTGAGATCCTTTGTAAAGTGCAACAGCACGATTCTGGCCGTGTTCTCCTAAGTGAAATCAAAAATTTGTATCAAACACAAGCGCACCTACGGCAACCAAACTGTTTCTTCGGTAGTGTGAGCTACAAACAGAGAGTGTTGGTTGTAAATACGACGTTCCCTCGTGAGGTTACTTCCGCGCCACAGCCGCAAACACGTCAAAAGGGACACTTGTGGTACGAAAACGACTCTTGTCTGGAGATGCAGAGTGCTAACGACAGTGTGAGGAAACAGTGCAGGCTGACCAGTACATCCTCTGTACAATAACAGTCGCTGATGAAATACAGAGAACTCGAAATAAATTCATATACTCAAAATATTACTTTATGGAGATTACAACGTGACCAAAACTTGAGATATTACTCGACAGATAGACCTCTGCATTCTGTCTAATCTCTGATGTCTGTAACAGACGACTTAGTTTCGAACAAAATGTATTGAGTGCCGTGATTATACGGATTTGAGAAACTCTTTTGGTGGTACATTCTGCGCTATATTTGTGCGGCTGCACCTGGCGAACGTGTAACGGGTGCAGAACTGATGCCGGTCTACTGTGGCAACGTGGATGCGACAATTACATCAACTGTAAGTTCTCTAATAGACCAAACGAGGAGCGACAAATCAGGTGTCAGGATGGCCGAGCGGTCTAAGGCGCCAGACTCAAGGAAAAACCTTGGCTGCAGTAGCAGCTAGAGCCTTCTGGTCCTCGAATGAGGGCGTGGGTTCGAATCCCACTCCTGACACAGATTTTGTCGCTTCTCTGGAGCACCCTGTGTATCATTGAGATCCTTTGTAAAGTGCAACAGCACGATTCTGGCCGTGTTCTCCTAAGTGAAATCAAAAATTTGTATCAAACACAAGCGCACCTACGGCAACCAAACTGTTTCTTCGGTAGTGTGAGCTACAAACAGAGAGTGTTGGTTGTAAATACGACGTTCCCTCGTGAGGTTACTTCCGCGCCACAGCCGCAAACACGTCAAAAGGGACACTTGTGGTACGAAAACGACTCTGGTCTGGAGATGCAGAGTGCTAACGACAGTGTGAGGAAACAGTGCAGGCTGACCAGTACATCCTCTGTACAATAACAGTCGCTGATGAAATACAGAGAACTCGAAATAAATTCATATACTCAAAATATTACTTTATGGAGATTACAACGTGACCAAAACTTGAGATATTACTCGACAGATAGACCTCTGCATTCTGTCTAATCTCTGATGTCTGTAACAGACGACTTAGTTTCGAACAAAATGTATTGAGTGCCGTGATTATACGGATTTGAGAAACTCTTTTGGTGGTACATTCTGCGCTATATTTGTGCGGCTGCACCTGGCGAACGTGTAACGGGTGCAGAACTGATGCCGGTCTACTGTGGCAACGTGGATGCGACAATTACATCAACTGTAAGTTCTCTAATAGACCAAACGAGGAGCAACAAATCAAGTGTCAGGATGGCCGAGCGGTCTAAGGCGCCAGACTCAAGGAAAAACCTTGGCTGCAGTAGCAGCTAGAGCCTTCTGGTCCTCGAATGAGGGCGTGGGTTCGAATCCCACTCCTGACACAGATTTTGTCGCTTCTCTGGAGCACCCTGTGTATCATTGAGATCCTTTGTAAAGTGCAACAGCACGATTCTGGCCGTGTTCTCCTAAGTGAAATCAAAAATTTGTATCAAACACAAGCGCACCTACGGCAACCAAACTGTTTCTTCGGTAGTGTGAGCTACAAACAGAGAGTGTTGGTTGTAAATACGACGTTCCCTCGTGAGGTTACTTCCGCGCCACAGCCGCAAACACGTCAAAAGGGACACTTGTGGTACGAAAACGACTCTTGTCTGGAGATGCAGAGTGCTAACGACAGTGTGAGGAAACAGTGCAGGCTGACCAGTACATCCTCTGTACAATAACAGTCGCTGATGAAATACAGAGAACTCGAAATAAATTCATATACTCAAAATATTACTTTATGGAGATTACAACGTGACCAAAACTTGAGATATTACTCGACAGATAGACGTCTGCATTCTGTCTAATCTCTGATGTCTGTAACAGACGACTTAGTTTCGAACAAAATGTATTGAGTGCCGTGATTATACGGATTTGAGAAACTCTTTTGGTGGTACATTCTGCGCTATATTTGTGCGGCTGCACCTGGCGAACGTGTAACGGGTGCAGAACTGATGCCGGTCTACTGTGGCAACGTGGATGCGACAATTACATCAACTGTAAGTTCTCTAATAGACCAAACGAGGAGCAACAAATCAAGTGTCAGGATGGCCGAGCGGTCTAAGGCGCCAGACTCAAGGAAAAACCTTGGCTGCAGTAGCAGCTAGAGCCTTCTGGTCCTCGAATGAGGGCGTGGGTTCGAATCCCACTCCTGACACAGATTTTGTCGCTTCTCTGGAGCACCCTGTGTATCATTGAGATCCTTTGTAAAGTGCAACAGCACGATTCTGGCCGTGTTCTCCTAAGTGAAATCAAAAATTTGTATCAAACACAAGCGCACCTACGGCAACCAAACTGTTTCTTCGGTAGTGTGAGCTACAAACAGAGAGTGTTGGTTGTAAATACGACGTTCCCTCGTGAGGTTACTTCCGCGCCACAGCCGCAAACACGTCAAAAGGGACACTTGTGGTACGAAAACGACTCTTGTCTGGAGATGCAGAGTGCTAACGACAGTGTGAGGAAACAGTGCAGGCTGACCAGTACATCCTCTGTACAATAACAGTCGCTGATGAAATACAGAGAACTCGAAATAAATTCATATACTCAAAATATTACTTTATGGAGATTACAACGTGACCAAAACTTGAGATATTACTCGACAGATAGACCTCTGCATTCTGTCTAATCTCTGATGTCTGTAACAGACGACTTAGTTTCGAACAAAATGTATTGAGTGCCGTGATTATACGGATTTGAGAAACTCTTTTGGTGGTACATTCTGCGCTATATTTGTGCGGCTGCACCTGGCGAACGTGTAACGGGTGCAGAACTGATGCCGGTCTACTGTGGCAACGTGGATGCGACAATTACATCAACAGTAAGTTCTCTAATACACCAAACGAGGAGCAACAAATCAAGTGTCAGGATGGCCGAGCGGTCTAAGGCGCCAGACTCAAGGAAAAACCTTGGCTGCAGTAGCAGCTAGAGCCTTCTGGTCCTCGAATGAGGGCGTGGGTTCGAATCCCACTCCTGACACAGATTTTGTCGCTTCTCTGGAGCACCCTGTGTATCATTGAGATCCTTTGTAAAGTGCAACAGCACGATTCTGGCCGTGTTCTCCTAAGTGAAATCAAAAATTTGTATCAAACACAAGCGCACCTACGGCAACCAAACTGTTTCTTCGGTAGTGTGAGCTACAAACAGAGAGTGTTGGTTGTAAATACGACGTTCCCTCGTGAGGTTACTTCCGCGCCACAGCCGCAAACACGTCAAAAGGGACACTTGTGGTACGAAAACGACTCTTGTCTGGAGATGCAGAGTGCTAACGACAGTGTGAGGAAACAGTGCAGGCTGACCAGTACATCCTCTGTACAATAACAGTCGCTGATGAAATACAGAGAACTCGAAATAAATTCATATACTCAAAATATTACTTTATGGAGATTACAACGTGACCAAAACTTGAGATATTACTCGACAGATAGACCTCTGCATTCTGTCTAATCTCTGATGTCTGTAACAGACGACTTAGTTTCGAACAAAATGTATTGAGTGCCGTGATTATACGGATTTGAGAAACTCTTTTGGTGGTACATTCTGCGCTATATTTGTGCGGCTGCACCTGGCGAACGTGTAACGGGTGCAGAACTGATGCCGGTCTACTGTGGCAACGTGGATGCGACAATTACATCAACTGTAAGTTCTCTAATAGACCAAACGAGGAGCAACAAATCAAGTGTCAGGATGGCCGAGCGGTCTAAGGCGCCAGACTCAAGGAAAAACCTTGGCTGCAGTAGCAGCTAGAGCCTTCTGGTCCTCGAATGAGGGCGTGGGTTCGAATCCCACTCCTGACACAGATTTTGTCGCTTCTCTGGAGCACCCTGTGTATCATTGAGATCCTTTGTAAAGTGCAACAGCACGATTCTGGCCGTGTTCTCCTAAGTGAAATCAAAAATTTGTATCAAACACAAGCGCACCTACGGCAACCAAACTGTTTCTTCGGTAGTGTGAGCTACAAACAGAGAGTGTTGGTTGTAAATACGACGTTCCCTCGTGAGGTTACTTCCGCGCCACAGCCGCAAACACGTCAAAAGGGACACTTGTGGTACGAAAACGACTCTTGTCTGGAGATGCAGAGTGCTAACGACAGTGTGAGGAAACAGTGCAGGCTGACCAGTACATCCTCTGTACAATAACAGTCGCTGATGAAATACAGAGAACCCGAAATAAATTCATATACTCAAAATATTACTTTATGGAGATTACAACGTGACCAAAACTTGAGATATTACTCGACAGATAGACCTCTGCATTCTGTCTAATCTCTGATGTCTGTAACAGACGACTTAGTTTCGAACAAAATGTATTGAGTGCCGTGATTATACGGATTTGAGAAACTCTTTTGGTGGTACATTCTGCGCTATATTTGTGCGGCTGCACCTGGCGAACGTGTAACGGGTGCAGAACTGATGCCGGTCTACTGTGGCAACGTGGATGCGACAATTACATCAACTGTAAGTTCTCTAATAGACCAAACGAGGAGCAACAAATCAAGTGTCAGGATGGCCGAGCGGTCTAAGGCGCCAGACTCAAGGAAAAACCTTGGCTGCAGTAGCAGCTAGAGCCTTCTGGTCCTCGAATGAGGGCGTGGGTTCGAATCCCACTCCTGACACAGATTTTGTCGCTTCTCTGGAGCACCCTGTGTATCATTGAGATCCTTTGTAAAGTGCAACAGCACGATTCTGGCCGTGTTCTCCTAAGTGAAATCAAAAATTTGTATCAAACACAAGCGCACCTACGGCAACCAAACTGTTTCTTCGGTAGTGTGAGCTACAAACAGAGAGTGTTGGTTGTAAATACGACGTTCCCTCGTGAGGTTACTTCCGCGCCACAGCCGCAAACACGTCAAAAGGGACACTTGTGGTACGAAAACGACTCTTGTCTGGAGATGCAGAGTGCTAACGACAGTGTGAGGAAACAGTGCAGGCTGACCAGTACATCCTCTGTACAATAACAGTCGCTGATGAAATACAGAGAACTCGAAATAAATTCATATACTCAAAATATTACTTTATGGAGATTACAACGTGACCAAAACTTGAGATATTACTCGACAGATAGACCTCTGCATTCTGTCTAATCTCTGATGTCTGTAACAGACGACTTAGTTTCGAACAAAATGTATTGAGTGCCGTGATTATACGGATTTGAGAAACTCTTTTGGTGGTACATTCTGCGCTATATTTGTGCGGCTGCACCTGGCGAACGTGTAACGGGTGCAGAACTGATGCCGGTCTACTGTGGCAACGTGGATGCGACAATTACATCAACTGTAAGTTCTCTAATAGACCAAACGAGGAGCAACAAATCAAGTGTCAGGATGGCCGAGCGGTCTAAGGCGCCAGACTCAAGGAAAAACCTTGGCTGCAGTAGCAGCTAGAGCCTTCTGGTCCTCGAATGAGGGCGTGGGTTCGAATCCCACTCCTGACACAGATTTTGTCGCTTCTCTGGAGCACCCTGTGTATCATTGAGATCCTTTGTAAAGTGCAACAGCACGATTCTGGCCGTGTTCTCCTAAGTGAAATCAAAAATTTGTATCAAACACAAGCGCACCTACGGCAACCAAACTGTTTCTTCGGTAGTGTGAGCTACAAACAGAGAGTGTTGGTTGTAAATACGACGTTCCCTCGTGAGGTTACTTCCGCGCCACAGCCGCAAACACGTCAAAAGGGACACTTGTGGTACGAAAACGACTCTTGTCTGGAGATGCAGAGTGCTAACGACAGTGTGAGGAAACAGTGCAGGCTGACCAGTACATCCTCTGTACAATAACAGTCGCTGATGAAATACAGAGAACCCGAAATAAATTCATATACTCAAAATATTACTTTATGGAGATTACAACGTGACCAAAACTTGAGATATTACTCGACAGATAGACCTCTGCATTCTGTCTAATCTCTGATGTCTGTAACAGACGACTTAGTTTCGAACAAAATGTATTGAGTGCCGTGATTATACGGATTTGAGAAACTCTTTTGGTGGTACATTCTGCGCTATATTTGTGCGGCTGCACCTGGCGAACGTGTAACGGGTGCAGAACTGATGCCGGTCTACTGTGGCAACGTGGATGCGACAATTACATCAACTGTAAGTTCTCTAATAGACCAAACGAGGAGCAACAAATCAAGTGTCAGGATGGCCGAGCGGTCTAAGGCGCCAGACTCAAGGAAAAACCTTGGCTGCAGTAGCAGCTAGAGCCTTCTGGTCCTCGAATGAGGGCGTGGGTTCGAATCCCACTCCTGACACAGATTTTGTCGCTTCTCTGGAGCACCCTGTGTATCATTGAGATCCTTTGTAAAGTGCAACAGCACGATTCTGGCCGTGTTCTCCTAAGTGAAATCAAAAATTTGTATCAAACACAAGCGCACCTACGGCAACCAAACTGTTTCTTCGGTAGTGTGAGCTACAAACAGAGAGTGTTGGTTGTAAATACGACGTTCCCTCGTGAGGTTACTTCCGCGCCACAGCCGCAAACACGTCAAAAGGGACACTTGTGGTACGAAAACGACTCTTGTCTGGAGATGCAGAGTGCTAACGACAGTGTGAGGAAACAGTGCAGGCTGACCAGTACATCCTCTGTACAATAACAGTCGCTGATGAAATACAGAGAACTCGAAATAAATTCATATACTCAAAATATTACTTTATGGAGATTACAACGTGACCAAAACTTGAGATATTACTCGACAGATAGACCTCTGCATTCTGTCTAATCTCTGATGTCTGTAACAGACGACTTAGTTTCGAACAAAATGTATTGAGTGCCGTGATTATACGGATTTGAGAAACTCTTTTGGTGGTACATTCTGCGCTATATTTGTGCGGCTGCACCTGGCGAACGTGTAACGGGTGCAGAACTGATGCCGGTGTACTGTGGCAACGTGGATGCGACAATTACATCAACTGTAAGTTCTCTAATAGACCAAACGAGGAGCAACAAATCAAGTGTCAGTATGGCCGAGCGGTCTAAGGCGCCAGACTCAAAGAAAAACCTTGGCTGCAGTAGCAGCTAGAGCCTTCTGGTCCTCGAATGAGGGCGTGGGTTCGAATCCCACTCCTGACACAGATTTTGTCGCTTCTCTGGAGCACCCTGTGTATCATTGAGATCCTTTGTAAAGTGCAACAGCACGATTCTGGCCGTGTTCTCCTAAGTGAAATCAAAAATTTGTATCAAACACAAGCGCACCTACGGCAACCAAACTGTTTCTTCGGTAGTGTGAGCTACAAACAGAGAGTGTTGGTTGTAAATACGACGTTCCCTCGTGAGGTTACTTCCGCGCCACAGCCGCAAACACGTCAAAAGGGACACTTGTGGTACGAAAACGACTCTTGTCTGGAGATGCAGAGTGCTAACGACAGTGTGAGGAAACAGTGCAGGCTGACCAGTACATCCTCTGTACAATAACAGTCGCTGATGAAATACAGAGAACTCGAAATAAATTCATATACTCAAAATATTACAGTCGCGCTTCAGCTGTGCTACCGCGTGGACGTGTGTACTGCTGCGCTCCGATTGTGTTGTTTACATACGTGTTCTGCTGCTGTCTCCTTTGCTGGCTGTCCGTTTATCTTCGTTTTTGTGTATCGTCGTAAGTGTTTGGCTGTTCATCACCGTTCTGTCACTCGCCGGAATTTCGGTTTTTTAACCGGAGTTTCATCCCTGTTCTGAATCATGTCTACGAACGTCAGGAAAAACACACTGGTCTTCGCTTTCGACAAGGAAACCCGTCATATCCAGCCAACGTCACTGGAAATACACGATTGGATTACTGAGGTAATTGGTGTTAACTCTGATTCCGTCCATACAATGCAGTTAGACAATGATAAATACTGTATTTTTGTTAAGTTTGAGAGCTCGGTGACGATAGATAGACTTTTAGCAAAGTGGGGTAGTGAAGTAGAATTCATTCACAGAGACGGCTCGAAGAGCAAAGTTCGGATCTGGCGAGCTGATATTGTTTACACTACCGTTCGCGTGCTTAATTTACCTATTGAAATTGATAATGATTTAATTAAAGATGCGCTTTGCAAGTATGGTGACGTGAAATCTGTTAATAATGAACGTTGGTCTCGTCACTACAAACTGCAGTGTTTTAACGGAATTCGATCTGTGGAGATGGACATCAAGACCAATATTCCGTCTCATATATTTGTAAATGGATACAGGGCGCAGATTGTGTATTCAGGTCAAGTACCGACCTGTCATGTTTGTAATGAGTCTGGCCACTTTAGACAGGATTGTCCGCGGCGGGTTTTTGTATTGAAAAGCAATCTAACGCAACGCCAGAAACTTACCCTAAATGATGTCTTGCCAAATAATGTATCTGTCCCGCTGGGTGTGGATACTGCCCAAGCAAACCACTCTGATATATCCGTAAATGATATTACTCAATTTCCATGTTTAGATAAAAAGGCTGATGTTGACACCCCCGCATCCTCCGAATTGCAGACAAAGAAACGGCCCCATGAGATAACTGATAGCTGTTCTGACGAAGAGTTGTCTGACAAATCTCACTCCGCACGCAAACAAAAACAATGCGAGGAGGAAGTATTGCCACAACTCCAGGAAATGCAGATGGAAGCTTGTAAACAATCAGAACGTAAACAATTGGTGGGAAACTGCGAAAATGGGGATGTTTCTAGCAATAACCGCGAAACATCAGGAGGGGACACAGTTTGCAAAGACGAGCAGCCTCCTGACAGTCACGAGAAACAATTAGTGTGTCTGGATCAACCCTCTGTAACGGCTAGTGCTTCCCCGAAGGGTACTGACCACACGACAGGGCTAAGCAGTACAGGCCGTGTCGTACAGTTGGACGACCCGACGGGATCGGCGTCACAACCGACCACCACAAAACCCGTCACAGAGCCTTCGGATGCTCCACGAAGGAAGTTAAAGCCACAACCGAATGTCAATGCTCCTCGTAATCAAGCGAAGTTAAAGAGCGTGAAAAGTGACACGAAACCCCAAAATGTGCGTTATGAAACTGTCAGGCACGGGTCATTGAAAGAATCTCCTGAGGAACTTCCTGATAATCTATCTTCTACTGATTCAGGAGCGAAATCTCAAACCTAGACTGCACTAATACTGTAATTAGCAACCTCTCAATGGGACGTTCTGTTCTGTCTAAATTTTCTGTGTCTTCTAAGTAATAATTTAGTCGCATGTTATTTACTCACTGTCCTAACATCCAACGAGTAGTAACGAAATGACCCAGTGTTATACTATTGCTACTGTCAATATTAATAAAATACGGTCGGCATTGAAAATAGCAGCGCTAAAAGAATTTTTATATGACTCGGGAACTGATATAGCCCTGCTGCAGGAAGTTGTCACGTCGGATTTAAATATTCCCGGGTATGTTGCTCACCTAAATGTCTCCCATGAAACTAGCGTGGGGACAGCTTTTTTAATCCGGGATGGGATTCCAGTAACGGAGGTAGAACGACTGGAATCTGGAAGGGGAATAGGGCTCAAGATTTATGACGTGTCCCTTATTAACTTGTATGCCCCTTCCGGCAGTTCACATAGATCTGACAGAACACGATTTTTTAAAGACGAGGTAATATACTTATTACGCAAAAACCCCAGTCACCTTATAATGGGGGGTGATTTTAATTGCGTCCTCAACAGGAAAGATCAGAGTCCAAATTTTAATTATTCTGCTGAATTAAAACATCTCGTCACTAGCTTAAAGCTAAAGGATGCTTGGGAATGCAAACACCCTGCTGTTGTCGAGTACACTTATGCAACTTCCAATGCATGCAGCAGAATCGACAGATTCTACATTACCGACAATCTCGAAACGGCTTTATTGAAAACAGAAACGGTTCCTGTCTACTTTTCGGACCATTCCTGTGTGTTGGCCTGTATAAATTTACAAGCGCAGCCAATACGCCGCTTCAAAAACCAGTGGAATTTAAATGTCTCGCTGTTACAAGACCGTGAATTAGAAGATCAGATAAAAGACGCATGGACGTTATGCCTGCGTGCTCTTCCTAGATACGCGACTACCATAGAATGGTGGACAAAAATGACAAAGCCGAAACTTAGAAAGACGATAATGCAATATAGCTTTCAGAGGGCCAGAGATCTTAAGAACACTATAGAGTTCTATTACTCAGTACTCAGAGAGCTATACGGTCAAACATCTGGTTCACATCTTCGCCTGACAGATATCAAAAAAATTAAGGCTAAATTACTCAGCATTAAGAGGCATCAACTGGAAGGACTTAAAATAAAATCCAAGGCGAAATCTGTCTCAGAGGACGAAACAACTTCCCTATACCACCTTCTGAAGCACGCTCAAAACAGAAGAACAATGCTTATCGACGAATTACGGACGACGAATGGTACAAGTCTTAGGACACAGAAAGAGATTTTGAATGAGATCTATCGCTACTTCGATAACTTATATTCCGAAAATTCCAGCTGCGAGGAATCTATTGATGATTTCCTCGACTTTCTTGTGCCACAGCTGACGGATGATGACAACGTTACCTTCCTGTCGAACGTCTGTAATGAGGACGTTTATGTGACTCTGTGTACCTCCCCTCTGAAAAAATCCCCAGGGCCTGATGGTCTACCTGCAGAATTTTACGTCCGCTATTGGCCGATAGTGGGAGGGACAATTACAGTGATTGTAAATGAAGTTCTTCAGGGCGCAATGATACCCTCTGAATTTAAAGAAAGTAAAATAGTCCTTATCCCCAAAACTAAAGGACACAAAGATCTTACTAACTTCCGACCGATTTCGTTGCTCAATGCGGACTATAAAATAATAGCAAGAATTCTCAACAAGAAAATTTCATCCTTAGCAAGTAGACTGATTAGTCCGTATCAACACTGCATTGCAGGTAAAACTCTGTTTCACAATTTAGCGGAATTTCGGGATATAATTGCAATCACTTCCGTCACTAACATCAAATGTGCCCTGGTTTTCCTGGATTTTCATAAAGCATTCGATCTCGTGAATCATATCTACCTTTTCAAGACGTTAAAAAAGCTCGGTTTCCAGGAACGAGCCTTAAACGTAATAAAAAACGTGGCGACAGGAATAAACGCATGCATAGCAGTTAACAGTCAGGCTACGAGAAAATTCCAAATACGACGCGGTGTTCCTCAGGGAAGCCCCCTTTCTATGTCACTATTTGCCATTTCACTGGACCCATTTCTTAAACGTATTCACGATAAATTAACAGGTATAACACTGTCAGGGTGCAAAACAGCTATAAAAGCTTATGCTGATGATGTAGGCGTCATAATCAGAAATAATGACGATGTAGCTACGTTAGCTGCAGTGATTCAGAATTACTGCAGTGCGTCTGGGGCAAATTCAAATGAAAAGAAAAGCAAAATTTTACATCTTAGGGGTTTTGAGCACATAAACGTAGAGTGGGCAAAGTTGGTCAGGCAGCATACGACGCTTGGTGTCACATTGACCGCATGCCCAATGAAAATGACTGCGTTGAATTGGAAAGCTGCGGCACGGAAAGTGCAGGGTGCTATAATGGAAAATTTATCACGGAATATGAATCAGATTCAGAGGATTAAGTACATCAACACGTGTATCTTAGCTACAGCATACCACACCGCTCAGCTCTTTCCACTACCCAAAATGATAGCCAAGAACATAACGTCCAGAATCACAAATTTTCTGTGGAAAGGAGAACTGTTTCGAGTAACCGCCAAAGTGGCTACCTTACATCCCCGAAATGGTGGTTTAGGTCTCATCAATATTACCAACAAAGCCTCTGCACTCTTCGTCAAAAGGCAATTAACTATCATTAGAGAAGTACCGGAAAGTATTTCAAGCCGACTTTTTGAAATTCTAAAACCTCGCAGCCTGCAGCCTCCTATTGATGTGCAAAAAATTAACAATCGTCTCCAGCACGTGCGAGCCTTTTATATTGAACTTAGCTACTTGAGGGACGAAGTTACACGGCTACGTCAGCTAACGTCAAGAGATATTATGCGGGTCTGGGAGACGTGTGAAGGAAAGAATAAAGTAGAGAGACAGTTTCCTCACATACACTGGACTGCTATCTGGCAAAACATCAATTTAAAAGTTTTATCTTCTGACATAAGAACAGCATGGTACAAAGCCGTTAATAATATCATTAGCACCAACGAAAGATTATATGAAATTGGCCTCAGTGACACCAATCTATGTCAACGATGTCGACTAGTGGACACAATTATCCATCGATACACTTGTGGCGGCAATATACATATCTGGAATTGGCTCAAAGTGCAAATAGCTCTCATTACAAGGTCTTCACCTCAGTACATCTCGCTGTCAGTGCTGCACAGACCACAAGACCGTTATTTTCCAGAGACGAAGAATAATGCCGTCTATTGGCTCCTAGGAAATTATGTAACTTACGTAACTCATGACGCTGGAACTGATACCGTTACAGATTTCAAGATATACTTACAGTGCAAATACCACAAAATACGTACGTATGCAGACCACAAGAAGAAATATGGTAATATGCTAAAAATTATATTTGATAGAATGGGGATAGGCTAAACACCATCAACCTAAAGCACACAGTATTGAGTGACTATATTACTATGTGCAGAATTATTGTCTGTTTCATTTCTTATACTTTCATTTTTGTTGATTTTCCACTATGACAAAATGGTCAAAAACGACAACAAATAAAAAATTTAAAAAAATTAAACAAAAAATGAAGGCAGGAACAACAAGTAGAAGATTGAGTTATATTTTTCATTTTATGCACATGGAGAGCCATTACTTATTTCACGAACGAATTCCTTTCATTTAATCATGATAATATAAAAAACCATAAAAAAAGAGGAAATACTAATTAGAAAAAATTAAAAACAAAAAAATAAAAAAATTAAAAAAAAAAAAATAAATTTGCTAAAGTGGGCAGTTGTATTTTTGGATCATAGGAGCGACAAGGTCGAAAATCAGTGATGGGTATGGTGGAGACATTGTGGCCAGGCCTCAGATTATTCTTGACCCCTGCCCACTTTGCCTCCTTCTGCCTATTACTTATAAAAAAATTTTAAAAAAAAAAGTGGTTAAGGTAAAAAAAGTGGTATAATAAAAAAAAAAAAGCGGACCAAGGCGCCAGACTCAAGGAAAAACCTTGGCTGCAGTAGCAGCTAGAGCCTTCTGGTCCTCGAATGAGGGCGCGGGTTCGAATCCCACTCCTGACACAGATTTTGTCGCTTCTCTGGAGTTTTTTTAAAAAAAAAAAATGGATAAGGCGTCGGACTTCGGATCCAAAAAAAAAAAAAAAAAAAGTTGGTAGAGCGGTGGACTGTAGTGGAGGATAAAAAAAAAAAAGAAAAAAAAAAAAAAAAAAAAGCGGTCTAAGGCGCCAGACTCAAGGAAAAACCTTGGCTGCAGTAGCAGCTAGAGCCTTCTGGTCCTCGAATGAGGGCGTGGGTTCGAATCCCACTCCTGACACAGATTTTGTCGCTTCTCTGGAGCACCCTGTGTATCATTGAGATCCTTTGTAAAGTGCAACAGCACGATTCTGGCCGTGTTCTCCTAAGTGAAATCAAAAATTTGTATCAAACACAAGCGCACCTACGGCAACCAAACTGTTTCTTCGGTAGTGTGAGCTACAAACAGAGAGTGTTGGTTGTAAATACGACGTTCCCTCGTGAGGTTACTTCCGCGCCACAGCCGCAAACACGTCAAAAGGGACACTTGTGGTACGAAAACGACTCTTGTCTGGAGATGCAGAGTGCTAACGACAGTGTGAGGAAACAGTGCAGGCTGACCAGTACATCCTCTGTACAATAACAGTCGCTGATGAAATACAGAGAACTCGAAATAAATTCATATACTCAAAATATTACTTTATGGAGATTACAACGTGACCAAAACTTGAGATATTACTCGACAGATAGACCTCTGCATTCTGTCTAATCTCTGATGTCTGTAACAGACGACTTAGTTTCGAACAAAATGTATTGAGTGCCGTGATTATACGGATTTGAGAAACTCTTTTGGTGGTACATTCTGCGCTATATTTGTGCGGCTGCACCTGGCGAACGTGTAACGGGTGCAGAACTGATGCCGGTCTACTGTGGCAACGTGGATGCGACAATTACATCAACTGTAAGTTCTCTAATAGACCAAACGAGGAGCAACAAATCAAGTGTCAGGATGGCCGAGCGGTCTAAGGCGCCAGACTCAAGGAAAAACCTTGGCTGCAGTAGCAGCTAGAGCCTTCTGGTCCTCGAATGAGGGCGTGGGTTCGAATCCCACTCCTGACACAGATTTCGTCGCTTCTCTGGAGCACCCTGTGTATCATTGAGATCCTTTGTAAAGTGCAACAGCACGATTCTGGCCGTGTTCTCCTAAGTGAAATCAAAAATTTGTGTCAAACACAAGCGCACCTACGGCAACCAAACTGTTTCTTCGGTAGTGTGAGCTACAAACAGAGAGTGTTGGTTGTAAATACGACGTTCCCTCGTGAGGTTACTTCCGCGCCACAGCCGCAAACACGTCAAAAGGGACACTTGTGGTACGAAAACGACTCTTGTCTGGAGATGCAGAGTGCTAACGACAGTGTGAGGAAACAGTGCAGGCTGACCAGTACATCCTCTGTACAATAACAGTCGCTGATGAAATACAGAGAACTCGAAATAAATTCATATACTCAAAATATTACTTTATGGAGATTACAACGTGACCAAAACTTGAGATATTACTCGACAGATAGACCTCTGCATTCTGTCTAATCTCTGATGTCTGTAACAGACGACTTAGTTTCGAACAAAATGTATTGAGTGCCGTGATTATACGGATTTGAGAAACTCTTTTGGTGGTACATTCTGCGCTATATTTGTGCGGCTGCACCTGGCGAACGTGTAACGGGTGCAGAACTGATGCCGGTGTACTGTGGCAACGTGGATGCGACAATTACATCAACTGTAAGTTCTCTAATAGACCAAACGAGGAGCATCAAATCAAGTGTCAGGATGGCCGAGCGGTCTAAGGCGCTGGTTTCAGGCACCAGTCTCTTCGGAGTCGTGGGCCCGAACACATCGCGCGCTCGCTCCGGCGTGACGGGCGGTGTTTACGTGTGCTTCGCAGTCGGCGACGGTTCTTCGCGGTGACTGTTTCTTCGCTGCTGTAGTCCGCTGAACTGTAAGTTAACATGGATTCTGAAGACCGAGAAAATAATATCCAGTGCGAATTTGATAGAGACGTAACCCGACCGTCTGCTCTCGAAATTCATTCGTGGATGAAAAATGACTTGAAAATTCCTGAAAGTGAAGTGCTAGGATTGCAATTAGACGCGTTCTTGAACTCTTTGTTTATTAAATTGAAATGTCCGGAATTGTGCGATGCCCTTGTAAGTGAAAACGGTGGTGTACGAAAATTCAAACACTCTGATGGGACCATTAGTAATGTTACTCTGTCGAATGCTGGTTTTGGTATTCGAAATGTTCGGGTCTTCAATCTGCCGTTTGAGACTAGGAATGAGACAATAGCTCGTAGCCTTATGCCTTATGGCACAGTTTTGTCGATTACTAAAGAAAAGTGGTCGTCCGCTTATATATATCAGGTTGAGAACGGTATCCGTAGTGTAAAGATGATTGTGAGGAAGCACGTTCCCTCGTTTTTGGTTATGGCCGGCCACTGGGCTTTTATTTCGTTTAGTGGTCAGCCGCAAACGTGTTCCTATTGCAGTGCCACAGACCATTTTAGACAAAATTGTCCTAGGCGTAGGCGCCCTGTGCAGCTACCGCCCCGTGGGCAAGATGACGACGCGTCGTACGCGGCCGTGTTGTTAGGTGTTCCCCGTTCACCGGCACGTTCCGCGGAAACGGAAACGCCGTTAGTTGCTGCGGTCGCGATGGATGTTGATGCCACTGCCACCGGTTCTGATACTGTTCCATCCTTGTCCGTACTTTCTCAGTCAGTTCCCGCCGCTACTGTACCGATTCCGCCTCCGGCTGTGCCTGAAGCTCCGGAACGGACCGGATCAGAACCCGTTCAGGTGGTTACCCCCCTGTTGCTGTAGTGGATTCGTCACCATCTAATTCCGTACCTCACGGGTTTCCGGACGCGGTTCCTGCCTCACAGGAACCAAAGCCCAGGCGTGAAAGTGTTTCGGACAGGCGTGGCAATACTGACCGCTTCCGCAGTGCCAGTAGGTCGCAGATTTTAGACACACGGTCTTTTTCTCGCGGAGAACGCAGCCCGTCTCCGGAATGGAAGCAGGTTCCCCGTCCGAAGTCAAAACAAAAACAAAAATCTGTGCAAAAGCCGGCGCACAAGCCCTTGCCTCGCCCCGTAGTCGAATCTCGGCCGTCGGTTGCGGGGGGGCGTCGTCCACAGCGTCCTGTGGCGAGCAGTCAGCCAGCGCCTACTACAAGTGTGTCGGCAGACAGGCGGGAACAGGTTGTACAGCAGTTAAAGGAAATGTTGCACCACTCTGATGTAACTCTTGCAATGGACACTACGACGTCTCAGGCAACGAACCCGGCACAACTTTCGGTTAAGCGTAAGGCGGAAGACACCCCCCAGCGTCGCACGCGTCCCCTTTCGCAGGATTCCGCGTCTGTACCTCCCACACAAGAACCGCCTACTTCAGCTGCACCGTCTGAACGTTGTGACTGGGCAGACGATATGGAGGAGGAGGGTGGGTCCACTCCTGCCGTCTAATTTGTTTTAATTGTTTTTCCCTGTTGTCTATGGTAGCACGTCCTCCATCAGTTGTGGCTACTATTAATCTTAATAAATTGGAGTCGCCAGTGAAGTTTGCAAGTTTTGTGGGTTTTATAAATTACATTGCTGCTGACGTAGTGTTTTTGCAGGAGGTTGTGATAGATCTACTTCACTCCATTCCGGGCTATCAAGTACTCTTGAACTTTGATGTCGAGTGTAATTGTGGTACTGCCATTTTAATTCGTGTTGGTCATGACTATAGTAATGTCGCTACAATTCCTAACGGTCGTGGTGTAGCTTGCACGATCAACAACGTAAGATATATTAACGTGTACGCCCCTTCTGGTGCCGACAGGCAGCCACGTCGCCGTGTGTTTTATAGCAGTGACATTTGTCACCTTTTACAGGGCCCCCACCTGCCTTTAGTCATGGGCGGCGATTTTAATTGCGTGCTGGACGATAGAGATCAGGAGCCACGGCCGTATAAGTGCCTAGAATTACAGACGCTCATTACTGAGATGAATTTAATTGACTCGTGGTGTTATTTACACCCGCGGGACGTGGGCTTTACTTTCTTTTATCCCACGGGAAGAAGTCGGCTCGATAGGATTTACGTTTCTCGTGATAAACAGCACTGTCTTACGGACTCCTCTGTTCACCCCGTGATTTTTTCCGATCATTGTGCGTATGTCTGCCGCTTTCATTCTCTATTGGCGGATAAACCCCGCGCAAGTCGATTATGGAAGTTTAATGTGCGACATCTCTCACACCCACATTTTGCGCCGGTTATCGCGCGTGTATGGCAGAGGGTGCTAAAATATCGCGGTCTATATGCCTCCACTTTGTCTTGGTGGGTAGAATTTGTTAAGCCGGCATTACGCAAGGCGATCCTGGAATTCAGTCAGGATGTTGCTCACTGGGAGCGTTCTACATTGCAATTTTACGAGAGCTGTTTAAATGATGCAATCCACCTGCACACAAACAATCCCGCTCTTCGGATGGCGACAATTCGGCGTATAAAACTCCGTCTTCTGGATTTGAAAAAGGAATCGTTGCGCGGATCTGTCGTACGGAGCCGAGCCCCCGGGGCGCTGGCTGATGAAGCGCCTTCCGTGTTTCATCAGCTGCGCGAACGCCGGCGCGCAAAGCGAAGTTACGTCACAGAGCTGGAATCAGCTGACGGTGCGCGGCTTGCTAACCAGGCGGCAATTCTTGCCGAGGCCCACCGTCACTTCATCGAACTTTTCAGTGAGAAATACACTGATGCTGCCGCGATTTCCGAGCTTCTCCACGACGTTCCATACGTCTTATCCGTAGCGGATCGCCGTCGCCTCACAGAAAACTTTACCGTGGACGAAGTGGGTGATGTCTTAAAACTGTGTTCCCAGAACAAATCACCGGGCGCTGATGGGTTGCCATCGGAATTTTATCTGCATTTTTGGCACTTGTTTGGCTCCGCCCTGACTGATGTTTTTAATGAAATTTTAACTGGTGTGGATGTCCCTGCGTCCTTCCTGGAAGGTATTGTGGTCTTGGTTCCAAAGGTTCCGGTCACCAGGCAACTGTGCAATCTTAGACCAATCACCCTTCTTAATGGTGATTACAAACTCTTCACCAAATGTGTCTCCTCCCGCTTGAAGCTGGTCATGAAAAAACTGATTAGTCCCTTTCAATACTGTGCAGTGCCGAACCGCACTCTCTATGGTGCTGTGTCGACATACCGAGATGCCATTGCCTATGCTTCGACGAATAGGATTCCTTTTGGCATTTTATCCATCGATTTTGCAATGGCTTTTGACAGAGTTAGCCACCTATATCTCCGGCGAGTGCTCCAGAAGTTTGGTTTCGGTGTAAAGTATATAACTATGATTTTTCACCTTTTCAAAAATTCCACCTCACGGATTAGTATCAATGGACTTTTATCGGAACCTGTTCCGCTCTGCTGCTCAGTCAAACAAGGGTGCCCTCTGTCAATGGCGCTTTACGCTATTTCCTTAGATCCTTTGTTGCGTAAATTGCACAGTGTTTGTAGGGGAATACGTATTGGGAATGAGAAGCACGTTTGTCGCGCTTATGCTGACGACCTTGGCCTCTTGGTGTCCTCGGCTACCGACTTTGCTACAATACGCGCAGTTCTTACACAGTATGAACGTGCATCCGGTGCGAGCATCAATACCCGTAAGACGGTTTTTCTTCCTATTTATGCAGCGACACGTGGCTTCAAACGCCCATGGTTTACAGTAAAGCAGGAACACAAAATTTTGGGAGTTCGCTTTCAAGCCAATCTGTTACAGACTGCGTCCTACAACTGGCGTATTGTCTTAAATGGTATACGAGCTATGGCTAGCCTGTCCGCTACTCGCACCCTCGCATTAACACAGCGGGTGATTTTAATAAATGTTTTCTTGCTCAGCAAAGCCTGGTACCTCGCACAGTTATTTCAGGTACCCAAGAATTTGGGCAGAGCCATCACACAGGCAGTCTATTGGCTATTGTGGCGGGGACATATTTTCAAGGTGTCTTACGAAACATGTACTTTACCGCGCGAACAGGGTGGGTTCGGGCTCATTCATTTTGCTATGAAAGCCGCAGCGTTGCTCCTTCATCGGACGAGCGTCACTATTGAACTGGATCCGTCGAGTCCCACAGCTGTTCTGTTCGCTGTTCATCGTCCTCTCTCTGAAGCAGCACCTCTCGACCCGACTACCATCCCGTATCAGCTGCGTTATGTTCGAGAATACTTCATTCAAAAAAGTTATCTCGCCGCCGACGTACTCGACCATCGAACACGGACTGTGAAACGTGTCTACCAGGGACTAAGAGGACGGCCGGTCGGTAATAAGATGGAGGCGCGCTACCCGCGATCTGCGTGGAGGACGGTGTGGGCTCACGTTCATGCTCCCTTCCTGTCAGCGGACGTCAGCAGCTTTTGGTACCAAGTGGTTAACCGAATTCTCCCCACCAACGAAAAGCTGCGCCGCATTCACTTATCTCCATCGAGCTTGTGTGAAGACTGTCGTCAAGACGACACCTTAGAACATCGTTTCGTGTGCCTGCGGTCACGGTCGACTTGGAACATTGCCGCCAGGATGCTCGCACTTATCAACCGGACCAGCGCTGCCGCTTTTTCTGCGGACACGGCATTGATCCCGGACTTCAACCCATATCCGCATACGAAGCGTGCCGCCACTGCATGGATCGTGGCTCACACTGTGTTCGCCCTCCTGCAATTGCGACTTACGGACGACTATGCCTATCTGGTTTATTTATCCACGCAACATGACCTCACTAAAACCAGGAAAGACTATGCCAAAATCTTTGCCAATTTTCTGCAAATTGCACTTGCATTTGCCCACGACAAACTGTTGTAATCAACACTTCACTGCTGCGACTTTTCTTTACTTCTGTGTTTTGCATTGTCTCCGGGTCCGGATACATAGTTAATGCACATTGATGCTACAGGAACAGTGAATCATAACAAGTACGATGCTTACGCTTGTGCAGAACTGCAATGTGGAAATTACGACGAAAAGTTTAACACAGTGTTATCCTGTGTTCGTGTGTGTTTGTGTTTTGCTGTCATTTAGTGATTTCTTTCTGTTTTTAATTCATTTTTTTCTACCGTCTGGTTCCTCCGTTATCGGCGTACATTCACGGGTGCGTTGCGCACGCCGCTGCCACGGAGATTGTTTGGTTTTTAAGAACAGAGGATTTTTACTTTCTTTTTCAAACACGTCGGAGAGGATTGTGTTTTACTTCCCTTTATCCGCCGGACAGTTCGGAAAGTTCGGGAGTATACTCATTCTTTTGACATGTGTCAATATTTTTAATTTTTGTGACGTTTTTCATTACTTATTTTAATGGCCGCCACGAAGCATTTTGAACATAATATCATGGGACGTGTGAAGGGTGTTCCTTCCCTGTTACTGAGAGGACTAACTCAGGCAGTCATTGCTTTCTCTTCTTTTTTTCAAATTTTATTCTTTTTTATTGAGTTTCGGTGTAAAGCGCCGGATGCGCTGTTATTCTTTCAGTTTTTTATTTTAAGGCGTGTAGGCGCGAAGCGACTGCTTAGCTGTCAAACTAGGCCTGCACTTTCACTTCAAGAGGATTTTAGTTTTCCTTTGATGCTTCGCTAGCGGTGGACAGCTACAAGAAACTTTCCTCGCAGCATTCCCGTATCTCCGATTCCATCACTTCATCTTGCACACCAACGTCTTCCAAGGAACCATACAGAGAAGTTTACGTTTTTTAACTGAATGGACAGTGCAACAATTCGACTTTTCTGTTTGCTAGCAGCACCGAAAAAAAAAAAAAAAAAAACGCTGCCAATTTTTACTTCTCGTTTTTGTGCCATTGCGGTGTGTTCTCGTGGGGTAGAACGCAGCTCCTGTGACCGCCGCGTCGCGTAGGTAGCGTGGCCGAGCGGTCTAAGGCGCTGGTTTCAGGCACCAGTCTCTTCGGAGGCGTGGGTTCGAATCCCACCGCTGCCAACGTTTTCCGTCTCGAAAGCAGGAGCACTGATTTCCCGCGAAGGAAAAAGCGCAGCAAAGCGTGAGCGTCGCATTCTTCAACTGTCGTAGCACAGTGGTGCGTGGTGTAACAACAGGATTCACCGGCGCAGTTTGGTCTCATGATTGCTGGCGTTCGTCTCCACGAGATACGTCCCGAGCATGCCGTTCTACGAAGTGGAAGCGTTAATTTTTGCAGTTGTCGTCAAGTAGCGGGTGGACGCTCGCCGTGTTTGTTGGAGGAGTGCTTGTGTCGTTATCCGGTCTCGTCTAGTGGCTGGGATGCCTGGCTCTCGCCCAGGAGGCCTGGGTTCGATTCCCGGTACCGGAAATGCACATTTCATTGCTCCTCTTATGCGACTTGTCCCGACTTAGCTCGACTGACGCTCCGCTGACGCTTGCAGAAAACTACGTAAAATATGATTCGCGGCCACAAGTGACGGCGAGAGAGATGCGACATCTGTCCACCTCTTATCCGGGCACATACCTGCGGCCAACAGACTTGGAGGACTGCAAGACATTGCCACGGGGGTTGAATGCAGCTAACCACTCTGCTCAGTGTCCATCAGCGAGGGCACGTTCGTTTGCCAGTATACATATAATGGAGACCGCGTCTGACACAGCTGTTGCGAGACACAGTCGGCCGAGCTTTGCTGTGCACAGCCACTTGCAGTCGCGAGAGTTGAATTCCGCGGTGGCTCCGTGGCCGTGATCGTCTAGTGGTCAGGACATTGCGTTGTGGCCGCGACAACCCAGGCTCGAATCCGTGTCACGGCACTTTTTAAAGTTCTGCCTTGCTGTCGCTGCAATGACGACAGTGACCCAGTGATTGAAATCACGGTGCCCTCCTGATTTTGTGCTCATGTTCCTCAGGCTGCAGGTGGCACTACCGATTCCTTATAAACACGCGATGCCGCCGCACCAGGGCGCTGGCAGCTGCCTGTGTAGTTAATCTCTATTCGAAAAGGGCAGTCGTTTGAGGTGCGATGTTCGAGCAACCAGTCGCAACAGATCAGGAAGCTGTGTCGTGCACTGCATTCTACAAATGCCAGGAACACTGGTGTGGGTAGCGTGGCCGAGCGGTCTAAGGCGCTGGTTTAAGGCACCAGTCTCTTCGGAGGCGTGGGTTCGAATCCCACCGCTGCCAATTTTTACTTCTCGTTTTTGTGCCATTGCGGTGTGTTCTCGTGGGGTAGAACGCAGCTCCTGTGACCGCCGCGTCGCGTAGGTAGCGTGGCCGAGCGGTCTAAGGCGCTGGTTTCAGGCACCAGTCTCTTCGGAGGCGTGGGTTCGAATCCCACCGCTGCCAACGTTTTCCGTCTCGAAAGCAGGAGCACTGATTTCCCGCGAAGGAAAAAGCGCAGCAAAGCGTGAGCGTCGCATTCTTCAACTGTCGTAGCACAGTGGTGCGTGGTGTAACAACAGGATTCACCGGCGCAGTTTGGTCTCATGATTGCTGGCGTTCGTCTCCACGAGATACGTCCCGAGCATGCCGTTCTACGAAGTGGAAGCGTTAATTTTTGCAGTTGTCGTCAAGTAGCGGGTGGACGCTCGCCGTGTTTGTTGGAGGAGTGCTTGTGTCGTTATCCGGTCTCGTCTAGTGGCTGGGATGCCTGGCTCTCGCCCAGGAGGCCTGGGTTCGATTCCCGGTACCGGAAATGCACATTTCATTGCTCCTCTTACGCGACTTGTCCCGACTTAGCTCGACTGACGCTCCGCTGACGCTTGCAGAAAACTACGTAAAATATGATTCGCGGCCACAAGTGACGGCGAGAGAGATGCGACATCTGTCCACCTCTTATCCGGGCACATACCTGCGGCCAACAGACTTGGAGGACTGCAAGACATTGCCACGGGGGTTGAATGCAGCTAACCACTCTGCTCAGTGTCCATCAGCGCGGGCACGTTCGTTTGCCAGTATACATATAATGGAGACCGCGTCTGACACAGCTGTTGCGAGACACAGTCGGCCGAGCTTTGCTGTGCACAGCCACTTGCAGTCGCGAGAGTTGAATTCCGCGGTGGCTCCGTGGCCGTGATCGTCTAGTGGTCAGGACATTGCGTTGTGGCCGCGACAACCCAGGCTCGAATCCGGGTCACGGCACTTTTTAAAGTTCTGCCTTGCTGTCGCTGCAATGACGACAGTGACCCAGTGATTGAAATCACGGTGCCCTCCTGATTTTGTGCTCATGTTCCTCAGGCTGCAGGTGGCACTACCGATTCCTTATAAACACGCGATGCCGCCGCACCAGGGCGCTGGCAGCTGCCTGTGTAGTTAATCTCTATTCGAAAAGGGCAGTCGTTTGAGGTGCGATGTTCGAGCAACCAGTCGCAACAGATCAGGAAGCTGTGTCGTGCACTGCATTCTACAAATGCCAGGAACACTGGTGTGGGTAGCGTGGCCGAGCGGTCTAAGGCGCTGGTTTAAGGCACCAGTCTCTTCGGAGGCGTGGGTTCGAATCCCACCGCTGCCAATTTTTACTTCTCGTTTTTGTGCCATTGCGGTGTGTTCTCGTGGGGTAGAACGCAGCTCCTGTGACCGCCGCGTCGCGTAGGTAGCGTGGCCGAGCGGTCTAAGGCGCTGGTTTCAGGCACCAGTCTCTTCGGAGGCGTGGGTTCGAATCCCACCGCTGCCAACGTTTTCCGTCTCGAAAGCAGGAGCACTGATTTCCCGCGAAGGAAAAAGCGCAGCAAAGCGTGAGCGTCGCATTCTTCAACTGTCGTAGCACAGTGGTGCGTGGTGTAACAACAGGATTCACCGGCGCAGTTTGGTCTCATGATTGCTGGCGTTCGTCTCCACGAGATACGTCCCGAGCATGCCGTTCTACGAAGTGGAAGCGTTAATTTTTGCAGTTGTCGTCAAGTAGCGGGTGGACGCTCGCCGTGTTTGTTGGAGGAGTGCTTGTGTCGTTATCCGGTCTCGTCTAGTGGCTGGGATGCCTGGCTCTCGCCCAGGAGGCCTGGGTTCGATTCCCGGTACCGGAAATGCACATTTCATTGCTCCTCTTACGCGACTTGTCCCGACTTAGCTCGACTGACGCTCCGCTGACGCTTGCAGAAAACTACGTAAAATATGATTCGCGGCCACAAGTGACGGCGAGAGAGATGCGACATCTGTCCACCTCTTATCCGGGCACATACCTGCGGCCAACAGACTTGGAGGACTGCAAGACATTGCCACGGGGGTTGAATGCAGCTAACCACTCTGCTCAGTGTCCATCAGCGCGGGCACGTTCGTTTGCCAGTATACATATAATGGAGACCGCGTCTGACACAGCTGTTGCGAGACACAGTCGGCCGAGCTTTGCTGTGCACAGCCACTTGCAGTCGCGAGAGTTGAATTCCGCGGTGGCTCCGTGGCCGTGATCGTCTAGTGGTCAGGACATTGCGTTGTGGCCGCGACAACCCAGGCTCGAATCCGGGTCACGGCACTTTTTAAAGTTCTGCCTTGCTGTCGCTGCAATGACGACAGTGACCCAGTGATTGAAATCACGGTGCCCTCCTGATTTTGTGCTCATGTTCCTCAGGCTGCAGGTGGCACTACCGATTCCTTATAAACACGCGATGCCGCCGCACCAGGGCGCTGGCAGCTGCCTGTGTAGTTAATCTCTATTCGAAAAGGGCAGTCGTTTGAGGTGCGATGTTCGAGCAACCAGTCGCAACAGATCAGGAAGCTGTGTCGTGCACTGCATTCTACAAATGCCAGGAACACTGGTGTGGGTAGCGTGGCCGAGCGGTCTAAGGCGCTGGTTTAAGGCACCAGTCTCTTCGGAGGCGTGGGTTCGAATCCCACCGCTGCCAATTTTTACTTCTCGTTTTTGTGCCATTGCGGTGTGTTCTCGTGGGGTAGAACGCAGCTCCTGTGACCGCCGCGTCGCGTAGGTAGCGTGGCCGAGCGGTCTAAGGCGCTGGTTTCAGGCACCAGTCTCTTCGGAGGCGTGGGTTCGAATCCCACCGCTGCCAACGTTTTCCGTCTCGAAAGCAGGAGCACTGATTTCCCGCGAAGGAAAAAGCGCAGCAAAGCGTGAGCGTCGCATTCTTCAACTGTCGTAGCACAGTGGTGCGTGGTGTAACAACAGGATTCACCGGCGCAGTTTGGTCTCATGATTGCTGGCGTTCGTCTCCACGAGATACGTCCCGAGCATGCCGTTCTACGAAGTGGAAGCGTTAATTTTTGCAGTTGTCGTCAAGTAGCGGGTGGACGCTCGCCGTGTTTGTTGGAGGAGTGCTTGTGTCGTTATCCGGTCTCGTCTAGTGGCTGGGATGCCTGGCTCTCGCCCAGGAGGCCTGGGTTCGATTCCCGGTACCGGAAATGCACATTTCATTGCTCCTCTTACGCGACTTGTCCCGACTTAGCTCGACTGACGCTCCGCTGACGCTTGCAGAAAACTACGTAAAATATGATTCGCGGCCACAAGTGACGGCGAGAGAGATGCGACATCTGTCCACCTCTTATCCGGGCACATACCTGCGGCCAACAGACTTGGAGGACTGCAAGACATTGCCACGGGGGTTGAATGCAGCTAACCACTCTGCTCAGTGTCCATCAGCGCGGGCACGTTCGTTTGCCAGTATACATATAATGGAGACCGCGTCTGACACAGCTGTTGCGAGACACAGTCGGCCGAGCTTTGCTGTGCACAGCCACTTGCAGTCGCGAGAGTTGAATTCCGCGGTGGCTCCGTGGCCGTGATCGTCTAGTGGTCAGGACATTGCGTTGTGGCCGCGACAACCCAGGCTCGAATCCGGGTCACGGCACTTTTTAAAGTTCTGCCTTGCTGTCGCTGCAATGACGACAGTGACCCAGTGATTGAAATCACGGTGCCCTCCTGATTTTGTGCTCATGTTCCTCAGGCTGCAGGTGGCACTACCGATTCCTTATAAACACGCGATGCCGCCGCACCAGGGCGCTGGCAGCTGCCTGTGTAGTTAATCTCTATTCGAAAAGGGCAGTCGTTTGAGGTGCGATGTTCGAGCAACCAGTCGCAACAGATCAGGAAGCTGTGTCGTGCACTGCATTCTACAAATGCCAGGAACACTGGTGTGGGTAGCGTGGCCGAGCGGTCTAAGGCGCTGGTTTAAGGCACCAGTCTCTTCGGAGGCGTGGGTTCGAATCCCACCGCTGCCAATTTTTACTTCTCGTTTTTGTGCCATTGCGGTGTGTTCTCGTGGGGTAGAACGCAGCTCCTGTGACCGCCGCGTCGCGTAGGTAGCGTGGCCGAGCGGTCTAAGGCGCTGGTTTCAGGCACCAGTCTCTTCGGAGGCGTGGGTTCGAATCCCACCGCTGCCAACGTTTTCCGTCTCGAAAGCAGGAGCACTGATTTCCCGCGAAGGAAAAAGCGCAGCAAAGCGTGAGCGTCGCATTCTTCAACTGTCGTAGCACAGTGGTGCGTGGTGTAACAACAGGATTCACCGGCGCAGTTTGGTCTCATGATTGCTGGCGTTCGTCTCCACGAGATACGTCCCGAGCATGCCGTTCTACGAAGTGGAAGCGTTAATTTTTGCAGTTGTCGTCAAGTAGCGGGTGGACGCTCGCCGTGTTTGTTGGAGGAGTGCTTGTGTCGTTATCCGGTCTCGTCTAGTGGCTGGGATGCCTGGCTCTCGCCCAGGAGGCCTGGGTTCGATTCCCGGTACCGGAAATGCACATTTCATTGCTCCTCTTACGCGACTTGTCCCGACTTAGCTCGACTGACGCTCCGCTGACGCTTGCAGAAAACTACGTAAAATATGATTCGCGGCCACAAGTGACGGCGAGAGAGATGCGACATCTGTCCACCTCTTATCCGGGCACATACCTGCGGCCAACAGACTTGGAGGACTGCAAGACATTGCCACGGGGGTTGAATGCAGCTAACCACTCTGCTCAGTGTCCATCAGCGCGGGCACGTTCGTTTGCCAGTATACATATAATGGAGACCGCGTCTGACACAGCTGTTGCGAGACACAGTCGGCCGAGCTTTGCTGTGCACAGCCACTTGCAGTCGCGAGAGTTGAATTCCGCGGTGGCTCCGTGGCCGTGATCGTCTAGTGGTCAGGACATTGCGTTGTGGCCGCGACAACCCAGGCTCGAATCCGGGTCACGGCACTTTTTAAAGTTCTGCCTTGCTGTCGCTGCAATGACGACAGTGACCCAGTGATTGAAATCACGGTGCCCTCCTGATTTTGTGCTCATGTTCCTCAGGCTGCAGGTGGCACTACCGATTCCTTATAAACACGCGATGCCGCCGCACCAGGGCGCTGGCAGCTGCCTGTGTAGTTAATCTCTATTCGAAAAGGGCAGTCGTTTGAGGTGCGATGTTCGAGCAACCAGTCGCAACAGATCAGGAAGCTGTGTCGTGCACTGCATTCTACAAATGCCAGGAACACTGGTGTGGGTAGCGTGGCCGAGCGGTCTAAGGCGCTGGTTTAAGGCACCAGTCTCTTCGGAGGCGTGGGTTCGAATCCCACCGCTGCCAATTTTTACTTCTCGTTTTTGTGCCATTGCGGTGTGTTCTCGTGGGGTAGAACGCAGCTCCTGTGACCGCCGCGTCGCGTAGGTAGCGTGGCCGAGCGGTCTAAGGCGCTGGTTTCAGGCACCAGTCTCTTCGGAGGCGTGGGTTCGAATCCCACCGCTGCCAACGTTTTCCGTCTCGAAAGCAGGAGCACTGATTTCCCGCGAAGGAAAAAGCGCAGCAAAGCGTGAGCGTCGCATTCTTCAACTGTCGTAGCACAGTGGTGCGTGGTGTAACAACAGGATTCACCGGCGCAGTTTGGTCTCATGATTGCTGGCGTTCGTCTCCACGAGATACGTCCCGAGCATGCCGTTCTACGAAGTGGAAGCGTTAATTTTTGCAGTTGTCGTCAAGTAGCGGGTGGACGCTCGCCGTGTTTGTTGGAGGAGTGCTTGTGTCGTTATCCGGTCTCGTCTAGTGGCTGGGATGCCTGGCTCTCGCCCAGGAGGCCTGGGTTCGATTCCCGGTACCGGAAATGCACATTTCATTGCTCCTCTTACGCGACTTGTCCCGACTTAGCTCGACTGACGCTCCGCTGACGCTTGCAGAAAACTACGTAAAATATGATTCGCGGCCACAAGTGACGGCGAGAGAGATGCGACATCTGTCCACCTCTTATCCGGGCACATACCTGCGGCCAACAGACTTGGAGGACTGCAAGACATTGCCACGGGGGTTGAATGCAGCTAACCACTCTGCTCAGTGTCCATCAGCGCGGGCACGTTCGTTTGCCAGTATACATATAATGGAGACCGCGTCTGACACAGCTGTTGCGAGACACAGTCGGCCGAGCTTTGCTGTGCACAGCCACTTGCAGTCGCGAGAGTTGAATTCCGCGGTGGCTCCGTGGCCGTGATCGTCTAGTGGTCAGGACATTGCGTTGTGGCCGCGACAACCCAGGCTCGAATCCGGGTCACGGCACTTTTTAAAGTTCTGCCTTGCTGTCGCTGCAATGACGACAGTGACCCAGTGATTGAAATCACGGTGCCCTCCTGATTTTGTGCTCATGTTCCTCAGGCTGCAGGTGGCACTACCGATTCCTTATAAACACGCGATGCCGCCGCACCAGGGCGCTGGCAGCTGCCTGTGTAGTTAATCTCTATTCGAAAAGGGCAGTCGTTTGAGGTGCGATGTTCGAGCAACCAGTCGCAACAGATCAGGAAGCTGTGTCGTGCACTGCATTCTACAAATGCCAGGAACACTGGTGTGGGTAGCGTGGCCGAGCGGTCTAAGGCGCTGGTTTAAGGCACCAGTCTCTTCGGAGGCGTGGGTTCGAATCCCACCGCTGCCAATTTTTACTTCTCGTTTTTGTGCCATTGCGGTGTGTTCTCGTGGGGTAGAACGCAGCTCCTGTGACCGCCGCGTCGCGTAGGTAGCGTGGCCGAGCGGTCTAAGGCGCTGGTTTCAGGCACCAGTCTCTTCGGAGGCGTGGGTTCGAATCCCACCGCTGCCAACGTTTTCCGTCTCGAAAGCAGGAGCACTGATTTCCCGCGAAGGAAAAAGCGCAGCAAAGCGTGAGCGTCGCATTCTTCAACTGTCGTAGCACAGTGGTGCGTGGTGTAACAACAGGATTCACCGGCGCAGTTTGGTCTCATGATTGCTGGCGTTCGTCTCCACGAGATACGTCCCGAGCATGCCGTTCTACGAAGTGGAAGCGTTAATTTTTGCAGTTGTCGTCAAGTAGCGGGTGGACGCTCGCCGTGTTTGTTGGAGGAGTGCTTGTGTCGTTATCCGGTCTCGTCTAGTGGCTGGGATGCCTGGCTCTCGCCCAGGAGGCCTGGGTTCGATTCCCGGTACCGGAAATGCACATTTCATTGCTCCTCTTACGCGACTTGTCCCGACTTAGCTCGACTGACGCTCCGCTGACGCTTGCAGAAAACTACGTAAAATATGATTCGCGGCCACAAGTGACGGCGAGAGAGATGCGACATCTGTCCACCTCTTATCCGGGCACATACCTGCGGCCAACAGACTTGGAGGACTGCAAGACATTGCCACGGGGGTTGAATGCAGCTAACCACTCTGCTCAGTGTCCATCAGCGCGGGCACGTTCGTTTGCCAGTATACATATAATGGAGACCGCGTCTGACACAGCTGTTGCGAGACACAGTCGGCCGAGCTTTGCTGTGCACAGCCACTTGCAGTCGCGAGAGTTGAATTCCGCGGTGGCTCCGTGGCCGTGATCGTCTAGTGGTCAGGACATTGCGTTGTGGCCGCGACAACCCAGGCTCGAATCCGGGTCACGGCACTTTTTAAAGTTCTGCCTTGCTGTCGCTGCAATGACGACAGTGACCCAGTGATTGAAATCACGGTGCCCTCCTGATTTTGTGCTCATGTTCCTCAGGCTGCAGGTGGCACTACCGATTCCTTATAAACACGCGATGCCGCCGCACCAGGGCGCTGGCAGCTGCCTGTGTAGTTAATCTCTATTCGAAAAGGGCAGTCGTTTGAGGTGCGATGTTCGAGCAACCAGTCGCAACAGATCAGGAAGCTGTGTCGTGCACTGCATTCTACAAATGCCAGGAACACTGGTGTGGGTAGCGTGGCCGAGCGGTCTAAGGCGCTGGTTTAAGGCACCAGTCTCTTCGGAGGCGTGGGTTCGAATCCCACCGCTGCCAATTTTTACTTCTCGTTTTTGTGCCATTGCGGTGTGTTCTCGTGGGGTAGAACGCAGCTCCTGTGACCGCCGCGTCGCGTAGGTAGCGTGGCCGAGCGGTCTAAGGCGCTGGTTTCAGGCACCAGTCTCTTCGGAGGCGTGGGTTCGAATCCCACCGCTGCCAACGTTTTCCGTCTCGAAAGCAGGAGCACTGATTTCCCGCGAAGGAAAAAGCGCAGCAAAGCGTGAGCGTCGCATTCTTCAACTGTCGTAGCACAGTGGTGCGTGGTGTAACAACAGGATTCACCGGCGCAGTTTGGTCTCATGATTGCTGGCGTTCGTCTCCACGAGATACGTCCCGAGCATGCCGTTCTACGAAGTGGAAGCGTTAATTTTTGCAGTTGTCGTCAAGTAGCGGGTGGACGCTCGCCGTGTTTGTTGGAGGAGTGCTTGTGTCGTTATCCGGTCTCGTCTAGTGGCTGGGATGCCTGGCTCTCGCCCAGGAGGCCTGGGTTCGATTCCCGGTACCGGAAATGCACATTTCATTGCTCCTCTTACGCGACTTGTCCCGACTTAGCTCGACTGACGCTCCGCTGACGCTTGCAGAAAACTACGTAAAATATGATTCGCGGCCACAAGTGACGGCGAGAGAGATGCGACATCTGTCCACCTCTTATCCGGGCACATACCTGCGGCCAACAGACTTGGAGGACTGCAAGACATTGCCACGGGGGTTGAATGCAGCTAACCACTCTGCTCAGTGTCCATCAGCGCGGGCACGTTCGTTTGCCAGTATACATATAATGGAGACCGCGTCTGACACAGCTGTTGCGAGACACAGTCGGCCGAGCTTTGCTGTGCACAGCCACTTGCAGTCGCGAGAGTTGAATTCCGCGGTGGCTCCGTGGCCGTGATCGTCTAGTGGTCAGGACATTGCGTTGTGGCCGCGACAACCCAGGCTCGAATCCGGGTCACGGCACTTTTTAAAGTTCTGCCTTGCTGTCGCTGCAATGACGACAGTGACCCAGTGATTGAAATCACGGTGCCCTCCTGATTTTGTGCTCATGTTCCTCAGGCTGCAGGTGGCACTACCGATTCCTTATAAACACGCGATGCCGCCGCACCAGGGCGCTGGCAGCTGCCTGTGTAGTTAATCTCTATTCGAAAAGGGCAGTCGTTTGAGGTGCGATGTTCGAGCAACCAGTCGCAACAGATCAGGAAGCTGTGTCGTGCACTGCATTCTACAAATGCCAGGAACACTGGTGTGGGTAGCGTGGCCGAGCGGTCTAAGGCGCTGGTTTAAGGCACCAGTCTCTTCGGAGGCGTGGGTTCGAATCCCACCGCTGCCAATTTTTACTTCTCGTTTTTGTGCCATTGCGGTGTGTTCTCGTGGGGTAGAACGCAGCTCCTGTGACCGCCGCGTCGCGTAGGTAGCGTGGCCGAGCGGTCTAAGGCGCTGGTTTCAGGCACCAGTCTCTTCGGAGGCGTGGGTTCGAATCCCACCGCTGCCAACGTTTTCCGTCTCGAAAGCAGGAGCACTGATTTCCCGCGAAGGAAAAAGCGCAGCAAAGCGTGAGCGTCGCATTCTTCAACTGTCGTAGCACAGTGGTGCGTGGTGTAACAACAGGATTCACCGGCGCAGTTTGGTCTCATGATTGCTGGCGTTCGTCTCCACGAGATACGTCCCGAGCATGCCGTTCTACGAAGTGGAAGCGTTAATTTTTGCAGTTGTCGTCAAGTAGCGGGTGGACGCTCGCCGTGTTTGTTGGAGGAGTGCTTGTGTCGTTATCCGGTCTCGTCTAGTGGCTGGGATGCCTGGCTCTCGCCCAGGAGGCCTGGGTTCGATTCCCGGTACCGGAAATGCACATTTCATTGCTCCTCTTACGCGACTTGTCCCGACTTAGCTCGACTGACGCTCCGCTGACGCTTGCAGAAAACTACGTAAAATATGATTCGCGGCCACAAGTGACGGCGAGAGAGATGCGACATCTGTCCACCTCTTATCCGGGCACATACCTGCGGCCACAGACTTGGAGGACTGCAAGACATTGCCACGGGGGTTGAATGCAGCTAACCACTCTGCTCAGTGTCCATCAGCGCGGGCACGTTCGTTTGCCAGTATACATATAATGGAGACCGCGTCTGACACAGCTGTTGCGAGACACAGTCGGCCGAGCTTTGCTGTGCACAGCCACTTGCAGTCGCGAGAGTTGAATTCCGCGGTGGCTCCGTGGCCGTGATCGTCTAGTGGTCAGGACATTGCGTTGTGGCCGCGACAACCCAGGCTCGAATCCGGGTCACGGCACTTTTTAAAGTTCTGCTTGCTGTATCGCTGCAATGACGACAGTGACCCAGTGATTGAAATCACGGTGCCCTCCTGATTTTGTGCTCATGTTCCTCAGGCTGCAGGTGGCACTACCGATTCCTTATAAACACGCGATGCCGCCGCACCAGGGCGCTGGCAGCTGCCTGTGTAGTTAATCTCTATTCGAAAAGGGCAGTCGTTTGAGGTGCGATGTTCGAGCAACCAGTCGCAACAGATCAGGAAGCTGTGTCGTGCACTGCATTCTACAAATGCCAGGAACACTGGTGTGGGTAGCGTGGCCGAGCGGTCTAAGGCGCTGGTTTAAGGCACCAGTCTCTTCGGAGGCGTGGGTTCGAATCCCACCGCTGCCAATTTTTACTTCTCGTTTTTGTGCCATTGCGGTGTGTTCTCGTGGGGTAGAACGCAGCTCCTGTGACCGCCGCGTCGCGTAGGTAGCGTGGCCGAGCGGTCTAAGGCGCTGGTTTCAGGCACCAGTCTCTTCGGAGGCGTGGGTTCGAATCCCACCGCTGCCAACGTTTTCCGTCTCGAAAGCAGGAGCACTGATTTCCCGCGAAGGAAAAAGCGCAGCAAAGCGTGAGCGTCGCATTCTTCAACTGTCGTAGCACAGTGGTGCGTGGTGTAACAACAGGATTCACCGGCGCAGTTTGGTCTCATGATTGCTGGCGTTCGTCTCCACGAGATACGTCCCGAGCATGCCGTTCTACGAAGTGGAAGCGTTAATTTTTGCAGTTGTCGTCAAGTAGCGGGTGGACGCTCGCCGTGTTTGTTGGAGGAGTGCTTGTGTCGTTATCCGGTCTCGTCTAGTGGCTGGGATGCCTGGCTCTCGCCCAGGAGGCCTGGGTTCGATTCCCGGTACCGGAAATGCACATTTCATTGCTCCTCTTACGCGACTTGTCCCGACTTAGCTCGACTGACGCTCCGCTGACGCTTGCAGAAAACTACGTAAAATATGATTCGCGGCCACAAGTGACGGCGAGAGAGATGCGACATCTGTCCACCTCTTATCCGGGCACATACCTGCGGCCAACAGACTTGGAGGACTGCAAGACATTGCCACGGGGGTTGAATGCAGCTAACCACTCTGCTCAGTGTCCATCAGCGCGGGCACGTTCGTTTGCCAGTATACATATAATGGAGACCGCGTCTGACACAGCTGTTGCGAGACACAGTCGGCCGAGCTTTGCTGTGCACAGCCACTTGCAGTCGCGAGAGTTGAATTCCGCGGTGGCTCCGTGGCCGTGATCGTCTAGTGGTCAGGACATTGCGTTGTGGCCGCGACAACCCAGGCTCGAATCCGGGTCACGGCACTTTTTAAAGTTCTGCCTTGCTGTCGCTGCAATGACGACAGTGACCCAGTGATTGAAATCACGGTGCCCTCCTGATTTTGTGCTCATGTTCCTCAGGCTGCAGGTGGCACTACCGATTCCTTATAAACACGCGATGCCGCCGCACCAGGGCGCTGGCAGCTGCCTGTGTAGTTAATCTCTATTCGAAAAGGGCAGTCGTTTGAGGTGCGATGTTCGAGCAACCAGTCGCAACAGATCAGGAAGCTGTGTCGTGCACTGCATTCTACAAATGCCAGGAACACTGGTGTGGGTAGCGTGGCCGAGCGGTCTAAGGCGCTGGTTTAAGGCACCAGTCTCTTCGGAGGCGTGGGTTCGAATCCCACCGCTGCCAATTTTTACTTCTCGTTTTTGTGCCATTGCGGTGTGTTCTCGTGGGGTAGAACGCAGCTCCTGTGACCGCCGCGTCGCGTAGGTAGCGTGGCCGAGCGGTCTAAGGCGCTGGTTTCAGGCACCAGTCTCTTCGGAGGCGTGGGTTCGAATCCCACCGCTGCCAACGTTTTCCGTCTCGAAAGCAGGAGCACTGATTTCCCGCGAAGGAAAAAGCGCAGCAAAGCGTGAGCGTCGCATTCTTCAACTGTCGTAGCACAGTGGTGCGTGGTGTAACAACAGGATTCACCGGCGCAGTTTGGTCTCATGATTGCTGGCGTTCGTCTCCACGAGATACGTCCCGAGCATGCCGTTCTACGAAGTGGAAGCGTTAATTTTTGCAGTTGTCGTCAAGTAGCGGGTGGACGCTCGCCGTGTTTGTTGGAGGAGTGCTTGTGTCGTTATCCGGTCTCGTCTAGTGGCTGGGATGCCTGGCTCTCGCCCAGGAGGCCTGGGTTCGATTCCCGGTACCGGAAATGCACATTTCATTGCTCCTCTTACGCGACTTGTCCCGACTTAGCTCGACTGACGCTCCGCTGACGCTTGCAGAAAACTACGTAAAATATGATTCGCGGCCACAAGTGACGGCGAGAGAGATGCGACATCTGTCCACCTCTTATCCGGGCACATACCTGCGGCCAACAGACTTGGAGGACTGCAAGACATTGCCACGGGGGTTGAATGCAGCTAACCACTCTGCTCAGTGTCCATCAGCGCGGGCACGTTCGTTTGCCAGTATACATATAATGGAGACCGCGTCTGACACAGCTGTTGCGAGACACAGTCGGCCGAGCTTTGCTGTGCACAGCCACTTGCAGTCGCGAGAGTTGAATTCCGCGGTGGCTCCGTGGCCGTGATCGTCTAGTGGTCAGGACATTGCGTTGTGGCCGCGACAACCCAGGCTCGAATCCGGGTCACGGCACTTTTTAAAGTTCTGCCTTGCTGTCGCTGCAATGACGACAGTGACCCAGTGATTGAAATCACGGTGCCCTCCTGATTTTGTGCTCATGTTCCTCAGGCTGCAGGTGGCACTACCGATTCCTTATAAACACGCGATGCCGCCGCACCAGGGCGCTGGCAGCTGCCTGTGTAGTTAATCTCTATTCGAAAAGGGCAGTCGTTTGAGGTGCGATGTTCGAGCAACCAGTCGCAACAGATCAGGAAGCTGTGTCGTGCACTGCATTCTACAAATGCCAGGAACACTGGTGTGGGTAGCGTGGCCGAGCGGTCTAAGGCGCTGGTTTAAGGCACCAGTCTCTTCGGAGGCGTGGGTTCGAATCCCACCGCTGCGAATTTTTACTTCTCGTTTTTGTGCCATTGCGGTGTGTTCTCGTGGGGTAGAACGCAGCTCCTGTGACCGCCGCGTCGCGTAGGTAGCGTGGCCGAGCGGTCTAAGGCGCTGGTTTCAGGCACCAGTCTCTTCGGAGGCGTGGGTTCGAATCCCACCGCTGCCAACGTTTTCCGTCTCGAAAGCAGGAGCACTGATTTCCCGCGAAGGAAAAAGCGCAGCAAAGCGTGAGCGTCGCATTCTTCAACTGTCGTAGCACAGTGGTGCGTGGTGTAACAACAGGATTCACCGGCGCAGTTTGGTCTCATGATTGCTGGCGTTCGTCTCCACGAGATACGTCCCGAGCATGCCGTTCTACGAAGTGGAAGCGTTAATTTTTGCAGTTGTCGTCAAGTAGCGGGTGGACGCTCGCCGTGTTTGTTGGAGGAGTGCTTGTGTCGTTATCCGGTCTCGTCTAGTGGCTGGGATGCCTGGCTCTCGCCCAGGAGGCCTGGGTTCGATTCCCGGTACCGGAAATGCACATTTCATTGCTCCTCTTACGCGACTTGTCCCGACTTAGCTCGACTGACGCTCCGCTGACGCTTGCAGAAAACTACGTAAAATATGATTCGCGGCCACAAGTGACGGCGAGAGAGATGCGACATCTGTCCACCTCTTATCCGGGCACATACCTGCGGCCAACAGACTTGGAGGACTGCAAGACATTGCCACGGGGGTTGAATGCAGCTAACCACTCTGCTCAGTGTCCATCAGCGCGGGCACGTTCGTTTGCCAGTATACATATAATGGAGACCGCGTCTGACACAGCTGTTGCGAGACACAGTCGGCCGAGCTTTGCTGTGCACAGCCACTTGCAGTCGCGAGAGTTGAATTCCGCGGTGGCTCCGTGGCCGTGATCGTCTAGTGGTCAGGACATTGCGTTGTGGCCGCGACAACCCAGGCTCGAATCCGGGTCACGGCACTTTTTAAAGTTCTGCCTTGCTGTCGCTGCAATGACGACAGTGACCCAGTGATTGAAATCACGGTGCCCTCCTGATTTTGTGCTCATGTTCCTCAGGCTGCAGGTGGCACTACCGATTCCTTATAAACACGCGATGCCGCCGCACCAGGGCGCTGGCAGCTGCCTGTGTAGTTAATCTCTATTCGAAAAGGGCAGTCGTTTGAGGTGCGATGTTCGAGCAACCAGTCGCAACAGATCAGGAAGCTGTGTCGTGCACTGCATTCTACAAATGCCAGGAACACTGGTGTGGGTAGCGTGGCCGAGCGGTCTAAGGCGCTGGTTTAAGGCACCAGTCTCTTCGGAGGCGTGGGTTCGAATCCCACCGCTGCCAATTTTTACTTCTCGTTTTTGTGCCATTGCGGTGTGTTCTCGTGGGGTAGAACGCAGCTCCTGTGACCGCCGCGTCGCGTAGGTAGCGTGGCCGAGCGGTCTAAGGCGCTGGTTTCAGGCACCAGTCTCTTCGGAGGCGTGGGTTCGAATCCCACCGCTGCCAACGTTTTCCGTCTCGAAAGCAGGAGCACTGATTTCCCGCGAAGGAAAAAGCGCAGCAAAGCGTGAGCGTCGCATTCTTCAACTGTCGTAGCACAGTGGTGCGTGGTGTAACAACAGGATTCACCGGCGCAGTTTGGTCTCATGATTGCTGGCGTTCGTCTCCACGAGATACGTCCCGAGCATGCCGTTCTACGAAGTGGAAGCGTTAATTTTTGCAGTTGTCGTCAAGTAGCGGGTGGACGCTCGCCGTGTTTGTTGGAGGAGTGCTTGTGTCGTTATCCGGTCTCGTCTAGTGGCTGGGATGCCTGGCTCTCGCCCAGGAGGCCTGGGTTCGATTCCCGGTACCGGAAATGCACATTTCATTGCTCCTCTTACGCGACTTGTCCCGACTTAGCTCGACTGACGCTCCGCTGACGCTTGCAGAAAACTACGTAAAATATGATTCGCGGCCACAAGTGACGGCGAGAGAGATGCGACATCTGTCCACCTCTTATCCGGGCACATACCTGCGGCCAACAGACTTGGAGGACTGCAAGACATTGCCACGGGGGTTGAATGCAGCTAACCACTCTGCTCAGTGTCCATCAGCGCGGGCACGTTCGTTTGCCAGTATACATATAATGGAGACCGCGTCTGACACAGCTGTTGCGAGACACAGTCGGCCGAGCTTTGCTGTGCACAGCCACTTGCAGTCGCGAGAGTTGAATTCCGCGGTGGCTCCGTGGCCGTGATCGTCTAGTGGTCAGGACATTGCGTTGTGGCCGCGACAACCCAGGCTCGAATCCGGGTCACGGCACTTTTTAAAGTTCTGCCTTGCTGTCGCTGCAATGACGACAGTGACCCAGTGATTGAAATCACGGTGCCCTCCTGATTTTGTGCTCATGTTCCTCAGGCTGCAGGTGGCACTACCGATTCCTTATAAACACGCGATGCCGCCGCACCAGGGCGCTGGCAGCTGCCTGTGTAGTTAATCTCTATTCGAAAAGGGCAGTCGTTTGAGGTGCGATGTTCGAGCAACCAGTCGCAACAGATCAGGAAGCTGTGTCGTGCACTGCATTCTACAAATGCCAGGAACACTGGTGTGGGTAGCGTGGCCGAGCGGTCTAAGGCGCTGGTTTAAGGCACCAGTCTCTTCGGAGGCGTGGGTTCGAATCCCACCGCTGCGAATTTTTACTTCTCGTTTTTGTGCCATTGCGGTGTGTTCTCGTGGGGTAGAACGCAGCTCCTGTGACCGCCGCGTCGCGTAGGTAGCGTGGCCGAGCGGTCTAAGGCGCTGGTTTCAGGCACCAGTCTCTTCGGAGGCGTGGGTTCGAATCCCACCGCTGCCAACGTTTTCCGTCTCGAAAGCAGGAGCACTGATTTCCCGCGAAGGAAAAAGCGCAGCAAAGCGTGAGCGTCGCATTCTTCAACTGTCGTAGCACAGTGGTGCGTGGTGTAACAACAGGATTCACCGGCGCAGTTTGGTCTCATGATTGCTGGCGTTCGTCTCCACGAGATACGTCCCGAGCATGCCGTTCTACGAAGTGGAAGCGTTAATTTTTGCAGTTGTCGTCAAGTAGCGGGTGGACGCTCGCCGTGTTTGTTGGAGGAGTGCTTGTGTCGTTATCCGGTCTCGTCTAGTGGCTGGGATGCCTGGCTCTCGCCCAGGAGGCCTGGGTTCGATTCCCGGTACCGGAAATGCACATTTCATTGCTCCTCTTACGCGACTTGTCCCGACTTAGCTCGACTGACGCTCCGCTGACGCTTGCAGAAAACTACGTAAAATATGATTCGCGGCCACAAGTGACGGCGAGAGAGATGCGACATCTGTCCACCTCTTATCCGGGCACATACCTGCGGCCAACAGACTTGGAGGACTGCAAGACATTGCCACGGGGGTTGAATGCAGCTAACCACTCTGCTCAGTGTCCATCAGCGCGGGCACGTTCGTTTGCCAGTATACATATAATGGAGACCGCGTCTGACACAGCTGTTGCGAGACACAGTCGGCCGAGCTTTGCTGTGCACAGCCACTTGCAGTCGCGAGAGTTGAATTCCGCGGTGGCTCCGTGGCCGTGATCGTCTAGTGGTCAGGACATTGCGTTGTGGCCGCGACAACCCAGGCTCGAATCCGGGTCACGGCACTTTTTAAAGTTCTGCCTTGCTGTCGCTGCAATGACGACAGTGACCCAGTGATTGAAATCACGGTGCCCTCCTGATTTTGTGCTCATGTTCCTCAGGCTGCAGGTGGCACTACCGATTCCTTATAAACACGCGATGCCGCCGCACCAGGGCGCTGGCAGCTGCCTGTGTAGTTAATCTCTATTCGAAAAGGGCAGTCGTTTGAGGTGCGATGTTCGAGCAACCAGTCGCAACAGATCAGGAAGCTGTGTCGTGCACTGCATTCTACAAATGCCAGGAACACTGGTGTGGGTAGCGTGGCCGAGCGGTCTAAGGCGCTGGTTTAAGGCACCAGTCTCTTCGGAGGCGTGGGTTCGAATCCCACCGCTGCCAATTTTTACTTCTCGTTTTTGTGCCATTGCGGTGTGTTCTCGTGGGGTAGAACGCAGCTCCTGTGACCGCCGCGTCGCGTAGGTAGCGTGGCCGAGCGGTCTAAGGCGCTGGTTTCAGGCACCAGTCTCTTCGGAGGCGTGGGTTCGAATCCCACCGCTGCCAACGTTTTCCGTCTCGAAAGCAGGAGCACTGATTTCCCGCGAAGGAAAAAGCGCAGCAAAGCGTGAGCGTCGCATTCTTCAACTGTCGTAGCACAGTGGTGCGTGGTGTAACAACAGGATTCACCGGCGCAGTTTGGTCTCATGATTGCTGGCGTTCGTCTCCACGAGATACGTCCCGAGCATGCCGTTCTACGAAGTGGAAGCGTTAATTTTTGCAGTTGTCGTCAAGTAGCGGGTGGACGCTCGCCGTGTTTGTTGGAGGAGTGCTTGTGTCGTTATCCGGTCTCGTCTAGTGGCTGGGATGCCTGGCTCTCGCCCAGGAGGCCTGGGTTCGATTCCCGGTACCGGAAATGCACATTTCATTGCTCCTCTTATGCGACTTGTCCCGACTTAGCTCGACTGACGCTCCGCTGACGCTTGCAGAAAACTACGTAAAATATGATTCGCGGCCACAAGTGACGGCGAGAGAGATGCGACATCTGTCCACCTCTTATCCGGGCACATACCTGCGGCCAACAGACTTGGAGGACTGCAAGACATTGCCACGGGGGTTGAATGCAGCTAACCACTCTGCTCAGTGTCCATCAGCGAGGGCACGTTCGTTTGCCAGTATACATATAATGGAGACCGCGTCTGACACAGCTGTTGCGAGACACAGTCGGCCGAGCTTTGCTGTGCACAGCCACTTGCAGTCGCGAGAGTTGAATTCCGCGGTGGCTCCGTGGCCGTGATCGTCTAGTGGTCAGGACATTGCGTTGTGGCCGCGACAACCCAGGCTCGAATCCGTGTCACGGCACTTTTTAAAGTTCTGCCTTGCTGTCGCTGCAATGACGACAGTGACCCAGTGATTGAAATCACGGTGCCCTCCTGATTTTGTGCTCATGTTCCTCAGGCTGCAGGTGGCACTACCGATTCCTTATAAACACGCGATGCCGCCGCACCAGGGCGCTGGCAGCTGCCTGTGTAGTTAATCTCTATTCGAAAAGGGCAGTCGTTTGAGGTGCGATGTTCGAGCAACCAGTCGCAACAGATCAGGAAGCTGTGTCGTGCACTGCATTCTACAAATGCCAGGAACACTGGTGTGGGTAGCGTGGCCGAGCGGTCTAAGGCGCTGGTTTAAGGCACCAGTCTCTTCGGAGGCGTGGGTTCGAATCCCACCGCTGCCAATTTTTACTTCTCGTTTTTGTGCCATTGCGGTGTGTTCTCGTGGGGTAGAACGCAGCTCCTGTGACCGCCGCGTCGCGTAGGTAGCGTGGCCGAGCGGTCTAAGGCGCTGGTTTCAGGCACCAGTCTCTTCGGAGGCGTGGGTTCGAATCCCACCGCTGCCAACGTTTTCCGTCTCGAAAGCAGGAGCACTGATTTCCCGCGAAGGAAAAAGCGCAGCAAAGCGTGAGCGTCGCATTCTTCAACTGTCGTAGCACAGTGGTGCGTGGTGTAACAACAGGATTCACCGGCGCAGTTTGGTCTCATGATTGCTGGCGTTCGTCTCCACGAGATACGTCCCGAGCATGCCGTTCTACGAAGTGGAAGCGTTAATTTTTGCAGTTGTCGTCAAGTAGCGGGTGGACGCTCGCCGTGTTTGTTGGAGGAGTGCTTGTGTCGTTATCCGGTCTCGTCTAGTGGCTGGGATGCCTGGCTCTCGCCCAGGAGGCCTGGGTTCGATTCCCGGTACCGGAAATGCACATTTCATTGCTCCTCTTACGCGACTTGTCCCGACTTAGCTCGACTGACGCTCCGCTGACGCTTGCAGAAAACTACGTAAAATATGATTCGCGGCCACAAGTGACGGCGAGAGAGATGCGACATCTGTCCACCTCTTATCCGGGCACATACCTGCGGCCAACAGACTTGGAGGACTGCAAGACATTGCCACGGGGGTTGAATGCAGCTAACCACTCTGCTCAGTGTCCATCAGCGCGGGCACGTTCGTTTGCCAGTATACATATAATGGAGACCGCGTCTGACACAGCTGTTGCGAGACACAGTCGGCCGAGCTTTGCTGTGCACAGCCACTTGCAGTCGCGAGAGTTGAATTCCGCGGTGGCTCCGTGGCCGTGATCGTCTAGTGGTCAGGACATTGCGTTGTGGCCGCGACAACCCAGGCTCGAATCCGGGTCACGGCACTTTTTAAAGTTCTGCCTTGCTGTCGCTGCAATGACGACAGTGACCCAGTGATTGAAATCACGGTGCCCTCCTGATTTTGTGCTCATGTTCCTCAGGCTGCAGGTGGCACTACCGATTCCTTATAAACACGCGATGCCGCCGCACCAGGGCGCTGGCAGCTGCCTGTGTAGTTAATCTCTATTCGAAAAGGGCAGTCGTTTGAGGTGCGATGTTCGAGCAACCAGTCGCAACAGATCAGGAAGCTGTGTCGTGCACTGCATTCTACAAATGCCAGGAACACTGGTGTGGGTAGCGTGGCCGAGCGGTCTAAGGCGCTGGTTTCAGGCACCAGTCTCTTCGGAGTCGTGGGCCCGAACACATCGCGCGCTCGCTCCGGCGTGTCGGGCGGTGTTTACGGGTGCTTCGTGGCGGCGGCGGCGGTTGCTTCGCGGCGCGGTTTTTCATCTGTGCTGTACTTTTTAGTGAAGTGAGTACTATGGATCACGGTGATTCCGAGGATCGTCAGAATAACATTCAGTGCGCCTTTGATCGATCGGTAATTCGGCCGTCCGCTTTCGAAATTCATAAATGGCTTCGCGAGGATTTGAATTTAACGGACAGTGACGTTCTTGGTTTACAATTGGATTCCTTTTTGAACTCTTTGTTTTTGAAGTTGCCAACTCCCGAAATGTGTGACACTCTTGTATCGGCCAATGACGGTGTGCGACAATTTAAGCACTTTGATGGCAGAATTAGTAATGTTGTGTTGTCTAATGCTGGTTTCGGTATACGGACAGTGCGTGTTTTCAATCTCCCGTTTGAAATGAGGAACTCAACGATTTCGAGTGCTTTGACGCCTTATGGGACTGTTTTGTCGGTGTCAAAGGAAAAATGGTCGGCTGCTTATCTTTTTCAAGTGGATAACGGTATCCGTAGTGTAAAAATGATAGTGAAGAAACATATTCCTTCTTTTGTTTATATTAAAGGACAACGTGCTTTCATAACGTACAGCGGTCAGCCCCAGACGTGTTCTTTTTGTAATAGTACTGGTCATTTCCGGCAGGACTGTCCTGCGCGTAGGCGGCCGGTACAGCTGCCACGTGGCAGTAGTCAGGACGAGATGACGTGGGCAGCAGTCGCCATTGGTTCCACCCCCCGCGACGCGCGACGCGCTGAGGAAACCGCCGTACCGGCGGACGCTGCTGAAATGGACACCTCACCCTCTTTGCCAATACATAGCGTTGTGTCGGAAGTGACTGTTAGTTCTCTTTCGGAAAATGTGACTGCGTCGCAGGACGTTTCCGTTAGTGCGCAACACACAGTGTCAGCACTCGTTCCCGAACGCGTGCCATTCACAGAATCTAGCCTCGTCACTGACGCTGCGTTCCGTACGGCTTCATTGTCTGCTCTGGCTGTTGAGACGCCATCAGTATTAGAATCCGCTACCTCAGTAAACTCTGTGGCAGTCTCGGAATCGGTCGCGGGAGATGTGACGCTGTCAGGATCAGAACCCGCCCCTGTGTTCCCCACGCGTGCTGCGTCCGCGAGTGTGGCTACTTCCGACCATGTTACTGGCCACCGCCACGAGAGTTTTTCGTTTCCAGAGGCCCCCAAATCGCGACGCGAGCGGAATACTGCCGGCACTAGCAACCCTCAACGTTTGCGCTGTGCCAGTACTTCTGGTCGATTGGAATCAGGTTTCTTTTCCGGACGGGTTCGCAGCCCGTCGCCGGTCCGTCGGGCCGTCGTGCCGTCCCAGTCCCAACCGACACAGCAAGGTTCGCAGCGGACCCCGCAGAGTGTTGAAGTTGCGTCCCGGCCGGCGTTGACGTCGGGCCGTGGCCAGCAACGACACATTTCTCGCAGTCAGCCGGCAAAGAAAACCACCCCTGCCGACAGTAAGCGTGACGTGGCTGTTCGCCGGCTTAAAGATATTTTGCGCACGCAGGGTTCCGAAACGGACGTTGACTTGGCCATGGACGCTGTGCCGTCTGCTCAAATGCCTGTCAAACGCAAATCTGGCGACCCACACCCTCGGCGCACTCATACGTCTGTGCGTGACCCTGGGTCGACACCTTCCTTAGCTTCCTCCCCCACGGTGGTGTCCGGATCTCCAGCAGACGCGCCTATGGAGTTTGCGAGCGTGCCCAAGCCCCCTCCTCCCCGTGACCAGCTGGATTGGTCGGCAGATGTGGAGGAAACGGATGACGGGACTTCAACCCGTGCATAACCTGTCTATTCTGCGGCACACATTTTAACTGGTGATGCAGGTTTTCCTGTTGTCTGTTCGTTTCTTTTGTGTTTTTTTATCTCCGTATGGCGTCTGATCCACGTCAGTGGAATGTTGTTACTGTCAATGTAAACAAAATGCGTAGTCAGTACAAGGTGTCCGCCCTGCACGCCTTTTTACGTGCCAATAATTGTCATATAGCATTTCTACAAGAAGTTACGCGTGACGCCTTGTCGTTTTTTGCTACTTTTACAGATTTTATTGTTATTGATAACGTCGTGTCATTGGAAGGTACAGGCACGGTGATTTTAGTCCGTTCTGGTCATGACGTGCAAGGTATTGACTGTTTGCCGGATGGCCGTGCTATTGCGTGTACTGTTCATGGTTTTGTTTTTGTTAATGTTTATGCCCCTTCTGGTAGCACGCCTGCAAGGAATCGATTTTATTCTCAGGACTTCTGTTATTTTCTTCACCGAAATCGGGACAACTTAGTTGTTGGGGGAGATTTTAATGCTGTTATAGACGACAGGGACCAGGAGCCTAGACCCAATAGGTGTCCGGGACTTTCTGCTCTAGTTGATGGCCTCCGGCTCCGAGATACGTGGCGTGTGCTCCACCCTCACACAACGGAGTTTACCTATTTTTATCCCACGGGCCATAGTCGTCTTGACAGGATTTATGTGTCGTCCCCGCTTGTGACTAATGTTTTGGAGGCAGAAGTTCATCCAGTACTTTTTTCTGATCACTGTGGTTATGTATGTCGACTCATTTTATCTCTTCCCCGTATTCCTCGTCGGACGCCGTTGTGGAAGTTTAACTGCAGCCTTTTAAGTGATGTACATTTTAATCGAAAGTTTACCGTCATGTGGCAAAGCGTCTTGCAGACCAAGCCTGCAGCACGCAGCACTCTTGAGTGGTGGGTGAAGGTTGCTAAGCCGGCTATAAGGGCATTTTTAATTAATTTTAGCCGCGAAGCTGCACATTGGCGTCGTGAGACAGCGCGTTTTTATCAGAGTTGTCTGCGTGATCTCGCCCAGCGAGTTACAGCCCAGCCTGAACTTCATCCTACTCTCAAGCAGTTTAAGGCCAAACTGTTCCACGAACTGAGGCAGAAATGTGACGGCCCGGTTATTCGCAGTCAGCCGGTAGGTGTCGTGGATGGGGAGGCCTTATCTGTGTACCATCTAAATAGAGAGAGAAGGAGGCGCGCGAAGTTACGCATTGATACTTGGATCACACGTGACGGTACGAAAACCTCTGACGTGGGCCGAATTGAACGGGAAATTTCTGAGCACTTTGCGTCTCTTTTCAACGATGTCGCTGTGATTCCTGGAGCGATGCGGTGGCTATTGCAACAGACGCCAAATGTTTTGAGCCGCACCGATAGGGCTCATCTTAACGCACCCTTTACTCTTGAGGAACTAAGGGAGGCTGTTCACGGCAGTCCGCGGGGGAAATCTCCCGGTGTAGATGGGATACCGGTAGAATTTTATCTCAAGTTTTTTAATGTTCTGAGCGATACTCTACTTGCAGTTGCCAATGACATTCAAAACGGCATTGCTATACCGGCAGAATTTGAAGAGGGCTGTATTGCCCTCGTTCCGAAAACCACAGCTGTGCCGAGCATTGACAATGTCCGACCTATAACTTTGTTAAACTCGGATTACAAAATTGTGGCACGGTGTGTCGCAATTAGGATGAAGCAAGTTCTGCCGAAAGTCCTCAGTGACAATCAGACGTGCGCGGTAAGAGATCGAAATATCTTCGATGCTATTTTGGCATATAGAGACTGTATAGGATATGTCAAAAGTGCCAGGGTGCGGACTGCTGGGATTTTATTGGTAGATTTTAAAAATGCATTTGATCGAATAAGTCATTTTTATTTACGGAAAGTCATGACCAGAATGGGTTTCGGGCTGAAGTTTACACGGCTGATTCAAAATTTTTTGCGCAATGCCACGTCACGCGTTAGCATTAATGGCCATCTCAGTGATACAATACAAATAAGGCGTTCTGTGCGTCAAGGCTGCCCTCTATCGATGGGTCTGTATGCCTTAGCTTTAGACCCTCTCCTTCGTTCCATTTGCCATGAATGTCGGGGCATCAGAGTGGGTGACGAGCACCTAATCTGCAAAGCCTATGCTGATGATTTGGGGGTGTTTATTGAACAGCCGGGTGACATCGATAGGCTGTACAGTGCTCTGAAACAGTTTGAGGCAGCGACTGGGGCGGTCGTAAGTACTAATAAGACGGCTCTACTCCCCCTCACACCGCGCATGCGTGCTGTCCACCGTCACTGGTACTGTATTAAACAGCAGTACAAAGTTCTGGGCATTGTCCTGACGGACGACACCCAACGGATGGCGGCGCTAAACTGGCGCACGACGCTTCATCAGATTCGTGCACTGGCGAAAATCCACGCTGTCAGGAATCTGGCGCTTGGCGAAAAAGTATTCCTCATAAATACCTGTGTACTTGCCAAAGCGTGGTACTTGGCCCAGATTCTGCCACTGCCGAAAAAACTTGAACGTGCCATCAAACACGCAGTCTACTGGCTGTTGTGGAAAGGCAATATTTTTAAGGTGTCCATGGACACGTGCACTTTGAGCGTGACGGAGGGGGGGCTGGGTCTGGTTGATCTCCACGCCAAATGTGCGGCGTTGTTCTTTCGAAGGACTACTGCGGTGGTTGAAAAAGGGCCTCGTAGTGTGACGGCGGTTCTGTTTGCCAAATATCGACCACATTCGGTGGCTGCTCCAGTTTTTGTTTCTCATGTTCCTTATACGGTAAATTATGTGCGCCACTTCTACCTTTATGGTAGTTACGTTGTTAGCAGCGATGTCCGTGGACGCACGGTCAGTGATATCATACGAGCACTTCGCGGGAATCCATCGAAGAATAAATGGGAACGACGGCTGCCGCAGTACGACTGGAATACCGTGTGGAAAAACATTGCATCTAAGGTCGTCCCGGCGGAAGTACGTGCGACGTGGTACAAATTAGTGAACCGTACAATTTCGACGAACTCAAAATTACAGTCCATCCATCTTATCCAGTCTAGTGCTTGTGAAATGTGCGCTGAAGAGGACACTCTTGAACATCGCTTTGTGTGTCGCAAATTCAGAGTTGTTTGGGACACTGCACGTGATATGATACGCTTGATTAACAGAGTGGCTACGCATAATGTGACCGCGATGGACGCCATAGTGCCGCAGTGTAAGGCTTACCCTGTAGCCAAACGTAATGCCACGATTTGGATTATTGGACACACCATTCATTCTATGTTTTCTCTCGGATTGACTGATAAACTGGACTTCCTTACTTACCTTTGGACTGAACATAATACCGAACGCGTTCGTGCAACTTATCACGAGACTTTTTCCAATTTTTTGAATGCTGCTCTGTCTCATGTATTCAACACGAGTTTGAATTATTCTTGATTCTGATTAATTCCTTATATATAGTTTCCCTGTCCCGTCCATGACGTGAACAGATCTAGACAGGAACGTAACGTAACGAAAATATTAAATTGTATGTCTCTGTCATGTTCTGTATATGTTGCTCGACGAAATTTACTGTCGTGCGCACCTTGATGCTTTCGTCGTTCTCCGTCTTCCTTTCCTTTTTGATTACTCATCGAGTGGCCGATGTTCTGTTGCTTCTTTATTTTTTTCTTACAGCGGTGAACGCTTTTTGCTTTCCATTATTGTCTTTAGTGGCACGGACCTCTCTTGCAGCATTGTCCTTTGTGTCCTCTTCTGCAGTTTCCTGTCGGTCTGTGCCTTGCCTAACCAATTGTTCCTTTTTTTTTGTGCTCATGTTGTGTCTTTACATCCGCTTTTATTTTTACTGCTGTGTGGCAATGACCGAGGTGGTCAATCGGCGTTTTCAGTTTCAAGTTGGTTGATGTGGTGCTTTCCAGGTACGGCTTTATATGACGCACGGGTCGAATTCCTTTAAATTTGAGGTTAAGGTTCTTGTTTTTACTAGTTTTTCTAGGGAAGTTTCTTCTTTTTTCTCTTTTCCCTTTTTTTTTTTTTTTTTACCCCCGTATGTGTGCTGTTCGCTGCATACCAATACATTCTGTTGCATTATCTTGGAGGGATTTATTCATTTTTCATTTCGCATGTATGTTTCCACGTATTGGACCATCCGGAGGAACTCTTTGCTCTTACGCGGGAATATCTGGATCAACGGGGGAACACTCACGTTCATTGTCATCGGGGGAGCTACATCAACTAATTGTACAGCCACAGAAGCTCGCCAATGACGGCACTTATGGAGAGCGAAAAAAAAAAAAAAAAAAAAAAAAAAAAAAAAAAAAAAAAAAAAAAAAAAAAAAAAAAAAAAAGGTCTAAGGCGCTGGTTTAAGGCACCAGTCTCTTCGGAGGCGTGGGTTCGAATCCCACCGCTGCCAATTTTTACTTCTCGTTTTTGTGCCATTGCGGTGTGTTCTCGTGGGGTAGAACGCAGCTCCTGTGACCGCCGCGTCGCGTAGGTAGCGTGGCCGAGCGGTCTAAGGCGCTGGTTTCAGGCACCAGTCTCTTCGGAGGCGTGGGTTCGAATCCCACCGCTGCCAACGTTTTCCGTCTCGAAAGCAGGAGCACTGATTTCCCGCGAAGGAAAAAGCGCAGCAAAGCGTGAGCGTCGCATTCTTCAACTGTCGTAGCACAGTGGTGCGTGGTGTAACAACAGGATTCACCGGCGCAGTTTGGTCTCATGATTGCTGGCGTTCGTCTCCACGAGATACGTCCCGAGCATGCCGTTCTACGAAGTGGAAGCGTTAATTTTTGCAGTTGTCGTCAAGTAGCGGGTGGACGCTCGCCGTGTTTGTTGGAGGAGTGCTTGTGTCGTTATCCGGTCTCGTCTAGTGGCTGGGATGCCTGGCTCTCGCCCAGGAGGCCTGGGTTCGATTCCCGGTACCGGAAATGCACATTTCATTGCTCCTCTTATGCGACTTGTCCCGACTTAGCTCGACTGACGCTCCGCTGACGCTTGCAGAAAACTACGTAAAATATGATTCGCGGCCACAAGTGACGGCGAGAGAGATGCGACATCTGTCCACCTCTTATCCGGGCACATACCTGCGGCCAACAGACTTGGAGGACTGCAAGACATTGCCACGGGGGTTGAATGCAGCTAACCACTCTGCTCAGTGTCCATCAGCGAGGGCACGTTCGTTTGCCAGTATACATATAATGGAGACCGCGTCTGACACAGCTGTTGCGAGACACAGTCGGCCGAGCTTTGCTGTGCACAGCCACTTGCAGTCGCGAGAGTTGAATTCCGCGGTGGCTCCGTGGCCGTGATCGTCTAGTGGTCAGGACATTGCGTTGTGGCCGCGACAACCCAGGCTCGAATCCGTGTCACGGCACTTTTTAAAGTTCTGCCTTGCTGTCGCTGCAATGACGACAGTGACCCAGTGATTGAAATCACGGTGCCCTCCTGATTTTGTGCTCATGTTCCTCAGGCTGCAGGTGGCACTACCGATTCCTTATAAACACGCGATGCCGCCGCACCAGGGCGCTGGCAGCTGCCTGTGTAGTTAATCTCTATTCGAAAAGGGCAGTCGTTTGAGGTGCGATGTTCGAGCAACCAGTCGCAACAGATCAGGAAGCTGTGTCGTGCACTGCATTCTACAAATGCCAGGAACACTGGTGTGGGTAGCGTGGCCGAGCGGTCTAAGGCGCTGGTTTAAGGCACCAGTCTCTTCGGAGGCGTGGGTTCGAATCCCACCGCTGCCAATTTTTACTTCTCGTTTTTGTGCCATTGCGGTGTGTTCTCGTGGGGTAGAACGCAGCTCCTGTGACCGCCGCGTCGCGTAGGTAGCGTGGCCGAGCGGTCTAAGGCGCTGGTTTCAGGTACCAGTCTCTTCGGAGGCGTGGGTTCGAATCCCACCGCTGCCAACGTTTTCCGTCTCGAAAGCAGGAGCACTGATTTCCCGCGAAGGAAAAAGCGCAGCAAAGCGTGAGCGTCGCATTCTTCAACTGTCGTAGCACAGTGGTGCGTGGTGTAACAACAGGATTCACCGGCGCAGTTTGGTCTCATGATTGCTGGCGTTCGTCTCCACGAGATACGTCCCGAGCATGCCGTTCTACGAAGTGGAAGCGTTAATTTTTGCAGTTGTCGTCAAGTAGCGGGTGGACGCTCGCCGTGTTTGTTGGAGGAGTGCTTGTGTCGTTATCCGGTCTCGTCTAGTGGCTGGGATGCCTGGCTCTCGCCCAGGAGGCCTGGGTTCGATTCCCGGTACCGGAAATGCACATTTCATTGCTCCTCTTACGCGACTTGTCCCGACTTAGCTCGACTGACGCTCCGCTGACGCTTGCAGAAAACTACGTAAAATATGATTCGCGGCCACAAGTGACGGCGAGAGAGATGCGACATCTGTCCACCTCTTATCCGGGCACATACCTGCGGCCAACAGACTTGGAGGACTGCAAGACATTGCCACGGGGGTTGAATGCAGCTAACCACTCTGCTCAGTGTCCATCAGCGCGGGCACGTTCGTTTGCCAGTATACATATAATGGAGACCGCGTCTGACACAGCTGTTGCGAGACACAGTCGGCCGAGCTTTGCTGTGCACAGCCACTTGCAGTCGCGAGAGTTGAATTCCGCGGTGGCTCCGTGGCCGTGATCGTCTAGTGGTCAGGACATTGCGTTGTGGCCGCGACAACCCAGGCTCGAATCCGGGTCACGGCACTTTTTAAAGTTCTGCCTTGCTGTCGCTGCAATGACGACAGTGACCCAGTGATTGAAATCACGGTGCCCTCCTGATTTTGTGCTCATGTTCCTCAGGCTGCAGGTGGCACTACCGATTCCTTATAAACACGCGATGCCGCCGCACCAGGGCGCTGGCAGCTGCCTGTGTAGTTAATCTCTATTCGAAAAGGGCAGTCGTTTGAGGTGCGATGTTCGAGCAACCAGTCGCAACAGATCAGGAAGCTGTGTCGTGCACTGCATTCTACAAATGCCAGGAACACTGGTGTGGGTAGCGTGGCCGAGCGGTCTAAGGCGCTGGTTTAAGGCACCAGTCTCTTCGGAGGCGTGGGTTCGAATCCCACCGCTGCCAATTTTTACTTCTCGTTTTTGTGCCATTGCGGTGTGTTCTCGTGGGGTAGAACGCAGCTCCTGTGACCGCCGCGTCGCGTAGGTAGCGTGGCCGAGCGGTCTAAGGCGCTGGTTTCAGGCACCAGTCTCTTCGGAGGCGTGGGTTCGAATCCCACCGCTGCCAACGTTTTCCGTCTCGAAAGCAGGAGCACTGATTTCCCGCGAAGGAAAAAGCGCAGCAAAGCGTGAGCGTCGCATTCTTCAACTGTCGTAGCACAGTGGTGCGTGGTGTAACAACAGGATTCACCGGCGCAGTTTGGTCTCATGATTGCTGGCGTTCGTCTCCACGAGATACGTCCCGAGCATGCCGTTCTACGAAGTGGAAGCGTTAATTTTTGCAGTTGTCGTCAAGTAGCGGGTGGACGCTCGCCGTGTTTGTTGGAGGAGTGCTTGTGTCGTTATCCGGTCTCGTCTAGTGGCTGGGATGCCTGGCTCTCGCCCAGGAGGCCTGGGTTCGATTCCCGGTACCGGAAATGCACATTTCATTGCTCCTCTTATGCGACTTGTCCCGACTTAGCTCGACTGACGCTCCGCTGACGCTTGCAGAAAACTACGTAAAATATGATTCGCGGCCACAAGTGACGGCGAGAGAGATGCGACATCTGTCCACCTCTTATCCGGGCACATACCTGCGGCCAACAGACTTGGAGGACTGCAAGACATTGCCACGGGGGTTGAATGCAGCTAACCACTCTGCTCAGTGTCCATCAGCGAGGGCACGTTCGTTTGCCAGTATACATATAATGGAGACCGCGTCTGACACAGCTGTTGCGAGACACAGTCGGCCGAGCTTTGCTGTGCACAGCCACTTGCAGTCGCGAGAGTTGAATTCCGCGGTGGCTCCGTGGCCGTGATCGTCTAGTGGTCAGGACATTGCGTTGTGGCCGCGACAACCCAGGCTCGAATCCGTGTCACGGCACTTTTTAAAGTTCTGCCTTGCTGTCGCTGCAATGACGACAGTGACCCAGTGATTGAAATCACGGTGCCCTCCTGATTTTGTGCTCATGTTCCTCAGGCTGCAGGTGGCACTACCGATTCCTTATAAACACGCGATGCCGCCGCACCAGGGCGCTGGCAGCTGCCTGTGTAGTTAATCTCTATTCGAAAAGGGCAGTCGTTTGAGGTGCGATGTTCGAGCAACCAGTCGCAACAGATCAGGAAGCTGTGTCGTGCACTGCATTCTACAAATGCCAGGAACACTGGTGTGGGTAGCGTGGCCGAGCGGTCTAAGGCGCTGGTTTAAGGCACCAGTCTCTTCGGAGGCGTGGGTTCGAATCCCACCGCTGCCAATTTTTACTTCTCGTTTTTGTGCCATTGCGGTGTGTTCTCGTGGGGTAGAACGCAGCTCCTGTGACCGCCGCGTCGCGTAGGTAGCGTGGCCGAGCGGTCTAAGGCGCTGGTTTCAGGCACCAGTCTCTTCGGAGGCGTGGGTTCGAATCCCACCGCTGCCAACGTTTTCCGTCTCGAAAGCAGGAGCACTGATTTCCCGCGAAGGAAAAAGCGCAGCAAAGCGTGAGCGTCGCATTCTTCAACTGTCGTAGCACAGTGGTGCGTGGTGTAACAACAGGATTCACCGGCGCAGTTTGGTCTCATGATTGCTGGCGTTCGTCTCCACGAGATACGTCCCGAGCATGCCGTTCTACGAAGTGGAAGCGTTAATTTTTGCAGTTGTCGTCAAGTAGCGGGTGGACGCTCGCCGTGTTTGTTGGAGGAGTGCTTGTGTCGTTATCCGGTCTCGTCTAGTGGCTGGGATGCCTGGCTCTCGCCCAGGAGGCCTGGGTTCGATTCCCGGTACCGGAAATGCACATTTCATTGCTCCTCTTATGCGACTTGTCCCGACTTAGCTCGACTGACGCTCCGCTGACGCTTGCAGAAAACTACGTAAAATATGATTCGCGGCCACAAGTGACGGCGAGAGAGATGCGACATCTGTCCACCTCTTATCCGGGCACATACCTGCGGCCAACAGACTTGGAGGACTGCAAGACATTGCCACGGGGGTTGAATGCAGCTAACCACTCTGCTCAGTGTCCATCAGCGAGGGCACGTTCGTTTGCCAGTATACATATAATGGAGACCGCGTCTGACACAGCTGTTGCGAGACACAGTCGGCCGAGCTTTGCTGTGCACAGCCACTTGCAGTCGCGAGAGTTGAATTCCGCGGTGGCTCCGTGGCCGTGATCGTCTAGTGGTCAGGACATTGCGTTGTGGCCGCGACAACCCAGGCTCGAATCCGTGTCACGGCACTTTTTAAAGTTCTGCCTTGCTGTCGCTGCAATGACGACAGTGACCCAGTGATTGAAATCACGGTGCCCTCCTGATTTTGTGCTCATGTTCCTCAGGCTGCAGGTGGCACTACCGATTCCTTATAAACACGCGATGCCGCCGCACCAGGGCGCTGGCAGCTGCCTGTGTAGTTAATCTCTATTCGAAAAGGGCAGTCGTTTGAGGTGCGATGTTCGAGCAACCAGTCGCAACAGATCAGGAAGCTGTGTCGTGCACTGCATTCTACAAATGCCAGGAACACTGGTGTGGGTAGCGTGGCCGAGCGGTCTAAGGCGCTGGTTTAAGGCACCAGTCTCTTCGGAGGCGTGGGTTCGAATCCCACCGCTGCCAATTTTTACTTCTCGTTTTTGTGCCATTGCGGTGTGTTCTCGTGGGGTAGAACGCAGCTCCTGTGACCGCCGCGTCGCGTAGGTAGCGTGGCCGAGCGGTCTAAGGCGCTGGTTTCAGGCACCAGTCTCTTCGGAGGCGTGGGTTCGAATCCCACCGCTGCCAACGTTTTCCGTCTCGAAAGCAGGAGCACTGATTTCCCGCGAAGGAAAAAGCGCAGCAAAGCGTGAGCGTCGCATTCTTCAACTGTCGTAGCACAGTGGTGCGTGGTGTAACAACAGGATTCACCGGCGCAGTTTGGTCTCATGATTGCTGGCGTTCGTCTCCACGAGATACGTCCCGAGCATGCCGTTCTACGAAGTGGAAGCGTTAATTTTTGCAGTTGTCGTCAAGTAGCGGGTGGACGCTCGCCGTGTTTGTTGGAGGAGTGCTTGTGTCGTTATCCGGTCTCGTCTAGTGGCTGGGATGCCTGGCTCTCGCCCAGGAGGCCTGGGTTCGATTCCCGGTACCGGAAATGCACATTTCATTGCTCCTCTTATGCGACTTGTCCCGACTTAGCTCGACTGACGCTCCGCTGACGCTTGCAGAAAACTACGTAAAATATGATTCGCGGCCACAAGTGACGGCGAGAGAGATGCGACATCTGTCCACCTCTTATCCGGGCACATACCTGCGGCCAACAGACTTGGAGGACTGCAAGACATTGCCACGGGGGTTGAATGCAGCTAACCACTCTGCTCAGTGTCCATCAGCGAGGGCACGTTCGTTTGCCAGTATACATATAATGGAGACCGCGTCTGACACAGCTGTTGCGAGACACAGTCGGCCGAGCTTTGCTGTGCACAGCCACTTGCAGTCGCGAGAGTTGAATTCCGCGGTGGCTCCGTGGCCGTGATCGTCTAGTGGTCAGGACATTGCGTTGTGGCCGCGACAACCCAGGCTCGAATCCGTGTCACGGCACTTTTTAAAGTTCTGCCTTGCTGTCGCTGCAATGACGACAGTGACCCAGTGATTGAAATCACGGTGCCCTCCTGATTTTGTGCTCATGTTCCTCAGGCTGCAGGTGGCACTACCGATTCCTTATAAACACGCGATGCCGCCGCACCAGGGCGCTGGCAGCTGCCTGTGTAGTTAATCTCTATTCGAAAAGGGCAGTCGTTTGAGGTGCGATGTTCGAGCAACCAGTCGCAACAGATCAGGAAGCTGTGTCGTGCACTGCATTCTACAAATGCCAGGAACACTGGTGTGGGTAGCGTGGCCGAGCGGTCTAAGGCGCTGGTTTAAGGCACCAGTCTCTTCGGAGGCGTGGGTTCGAATCCCACCGCTGCCAATTTTTACTTCTCGTTTTTGTGCCATTGCGGTGTGTTCTCGTGGGGTAGAACGCAGCTCCTGTGACCGCCGCGTCGCGTAGGTAGCGTGGCCGAGCGGTCTAAGGCGCTGGTTTCAGGCACCAGTCTCTTCGGAGGCGTGGGTTCGAATCCCACCGCTGCCAACGTTTTCCGTCTCGAAAGCAGGAGCACTGATTTCCCGCGAAGGAAAAAGCGCAGCAAAGCGTGAGCGTCGCATTCTTCAACTGTCGTAGCACAGTGGTGCGTGGTGTAACAACAGGATTCACCGGCGCAGTTTGGTCTCATGATTGCTGGCGTTCGTCTCCACGAGATACGTCCCGAGCATGCCGTTCTACGAAGTGGAAGCGTTAATTTTTGCAGTTGTCGTCAAGTAGCGGGTGGACGCTCGCCGTGTTTGTTGGAGGAGTGCTTGTGTCGTTATCCGGTCTCGTCTAGTGGCTGGGATGCCTGGCTCTCGCCCAGGAGGCCTGGGTTCGATTCCCGGTACCGGAAATGCACATTTCATTGCTCCTCTTATGCGACTTGTCCCGACTTAGCTCGACTGACGCTCCGCTGACGCTTGCAGAAAACTACGTAAAATATGATTCGCGGCCACAAGTGACGGCGAGAGAGATGCGACATCTGTCCACCTCTTATCCGGGCACATACCTGCGGCCAACAGACTTGGAGGACTGCAAGACATTGCCACGGGGGTTGAATGCAGCTAACCACTCTGCTCAGTGTCCATCAGCGAGGGCACGTTCGTTTGCCAGTATACATATAATGGAGACCGCGTCTGACACAGCTGTTGCGAGACACAGTCGGCCGAGCTTTGCTGTGCACAGCCACTTGCAGTCGCGAGAGTTGAATTCCGCGGTGGCTCCGTGGCCGTGATCGTCTAGTGGTCAGGACATTGCGTTGTGGCCGCGACAACCCAGGCTCGAATCCGTGTCACGGCACTTTTTAAAGTTCTGCCTTGCTGTCGCTGCAATGACGACAGTGACCCAGTGATTGAAATCACGGTGCCCTCCTGATTTTGTGCTCATGTTCCTCAGGCTGCAGGTGGCACTACCGATTCCTTATAAACACGCGATGCCGCCGCACCAGGGCGCTGGCAGCTGCCTGTGTAGTTAATCTCTATTCGAAAAGGGCAGTCGTTTGAGGTGCGATGTTCGAGCAACCAGTCGCAACAGATCAGGAAGCTGTGTCGTGCACTGCATTCTACAAATGCCAGGAACACTGGTGTGGGTAGCGTGGCCGAGCGGTCTAAGGCGCTGGTTTAAGGCACCAGTCTCTTCGGAGGCGTGGGTTCGAATCCCACCGCTGCCAATTTTTACTTCTCGTTTTTGTGCCATTGCGGTGTGTTCTCGTGGGGTAGAACGCAGCTCCTGTGACCGCCGCGTCGCGTAGGTAGCGTGGCCGAGCGGTCTAAGGCGCTGGTTTCAGGCACCAGTCTCTTCGGAGGCGTGGGTTCGAATCCCACCGCTGCCAACGTTTTCCGTCTCGAAAGCAGGAGCACTGATTTCCCGCGAAGGAAAAAGCGCAGCAAAGCGTGAGCGTCGCATTCTTCAACTGTCGTAGCACAGTGGTGCGTGGTGTAACAACAGGATTCACCGGCGCAGTTTGGTCTCATGATTGCTGGCGTTCGTCTCCACGAGATACGTCCCGAGCATGCCGTTCTACGAAGTGGAAGCGTTAATTTTTGCAGTTGTCGTCAAGTAGCGGGTGGACGCTCGCCGTGTTTGTTGGAGGAGTGCTTGTGTCGTTATCCGGTCTCGTCTAGTGGCTGGGATGCCTGGCTCTCGCCCAGGAGGCCTGGGTTCGATTCCCGGTACCGGAAATGCACATTTCATTGCTCCTCTTATGCGACTTGTCCCGACTTAGCTCGACTGACGCTCCGCTGACGCTTGCAGAAAACTACGTAAAATATGATTCGCGGCCACAAGTGACGGCGAGAGAGATGCGACATCTGTCCACCTCTTATCCGGGCACATACCTGCGGCCAACAGACTTGGAGGACTGCAAGACATTGCCACGGGGGTTGAATGCAGCTAACCACTCTGCTCAGTGTCCATCAGCGAGGGCACGTTCGTTTGCCAGTATACATATAATGGAGACCGCGTCTGACACAGCTGTTGCGAGACACAGTCGGCCGAGCTTTGCTGTGCACAGCCACTTGCAGTCGCGAGAGTTGAATTCCGCGGTGGCTCCGTGGCCGTGATCGTCTAGTGGTCAGGACATTGCGTTGTGGCCGCGACAACCCAGGCTCGAATCCGTGTCACGGCACTTTTTAAAGTTCTGCCTTGCTGTCGCTGCAATGACGACAGTGACCCAGTGATTGAAATCACGGTGCCCTCCTGATTTTGTGCTCATGTTCCTCAGGCTGCAGGTGGCACTACCGATTCCTTATAAACACGCGATGCCGCCGCACCAGGGCGCTGGCAGCTGCCTGTGTAGTTAATCTCTATTCGAAAAGGGCAGTCGTTTGAGGTGCGATGTTCGAGCAACCAGTCGCAACAGATCAGGAAGCTGTGTCGTGCACTGCATTCTACAAATGCCAGGAACACTGGTGTGGGTAGCGTGGCCGAGCGGTCTAAGGCGCTGGTTTAAGGCACCAGTCTCTTCGGAGGCGTGGGTTCGAATCCCACCGCTGCCAATTTTTACTTCTCGTTTTTGTGCCATTGCGGTGTGTTCTCGTGGGGTAGAACGCAGCTCCTGTGACCGCCGCGTCGCGTAGGTAGCGTGGCCGAGCGGTCTAAGGCGCTGGTTTCAGGCACCAGTCTCTTCGGAGGCGTGGGTTCGAATCCCACCGCTGCCAACGTTTTCCGTCTCGAAAGCAGGAGCACTGATTTCCCGCGAAGGAAAAAGCGCAGCAAAGCGTGAGCGTCGCATTCTTCAACTGTCGTAGCACAGTGGTGCGTGGTGTAACAACAGGATTCACCGGCGCAGTTTGGTCTCATGATTGCTGGCGTTCGTCTCCACGAGATACGTCCCGAGCATGCCGTTCTACGAAGTGGAAGCGTTAATTTTTGCAGTTGTCGTCAAGTAGCGGGTGGACGCTCGCCGTGTTTGTTGGAGGAGTGCTTGTGTCGTTATCCGGTCTCGTCTAGTGGCTGGGATGCCTGGCTCTCGCCCAGGAGGCCTGGGTTCGATTCCCGGTACCGGAAATGCACATTTCATTGCTCCTCTTATGCGACTTGTCCCGACTTAGCTCGACTGACGCTCCGCTGACGCTTGCAGAAAACTACGTAAAATATGATTCGCGGCCACAAGTGACGGCGAGAGAGATGCGACATCTGTCCACCTCTTATCCGGGCACATACCTGCGGCCAACAGACTTGGAGGACTGCAAGACATTGCCACGGGGGTTGAATGCAGCTAACCACTCTGCTCAGTGTCCATCAGCGAGGGCACGTTCGTTTGCCAGTATACATATAATGGAGACCGCGTCTGACACAGCTGTTGCGAGACACAGTCGGCCGAGCTTTGCTGTGCACAGCCACTTGCAGTCGCGAGAGTTGAATTCCGCGGTGGCTCCGTGGCCGTGATCGTCTAGTGGTCAGGACATTGCGTTGTGGCCGCGACAACCCAGGCTCGAATCCGTGTCACGGCACTTTTTAAAGTTCTGCCTTGCTGTCGCTGCAATGACGACAGTGACCCAGTGATTGAAATCACGGTGCCCTCCTGATTTTGTGCTCATGTTCCTCAGGCTGCAGGTGGCACTACCGATTCCTTATAAACACGCGATGCCGCCGCACCAGGGCGCTGGCAGCTGCCTGTGTAGTTAATCTCTATTCGAAAAGGGCAGTCGTTTGAGGTGCGATGTTCGAGCAACCAGTCGCAACAGATCAGGAAGCTGTGTCGTGCACTGCATTCTACAAATGCCAGGAACACTGGTGTGGGTAGCGTGGCCGAGCGGTCTAAGGCGCTGGTTTAAGGCACCAGTCTCTTCGGAGGCGTGGGTTCGAATCCCACCGCTGCCAATTTTTACTTCTCGTTTTTGTGCCATTGCGGTGTGTTCTCGTGGGGTAGAACGCAGCTCCTGTGACCGCCGCGTCGCGTAGGTAGCGTGGCCGAGCGGTCTAAGGCGCTGGTTTCAGGCACCAGTCTCTTCGGAGGCGTGGGTTCGAATCCCACCGCTGCCAACGTTTTCCGTCTCGAAAGCAGGAGCACTGATTTCCCGCGAAGGAAAAAGCGCAGCAAAGCGTGAGCGTCGCATTCTTCAACTGTCGTAGCACAGTGGTGCGTGGTGTAACAACAGGATTCACCGGCGCAGTTTGGTCTCATGATTGCTGGCGTTCGTCTCCACGAGATACGTCCCGAGCATGCCGTTCTACGAAGTGGAAGCGTTAATTTTTGCAGTTGTCGTCAAGTAGCGGGTGGACGCTCGCCGTGTTTGTTGGAGGAGTGCTTGTGTCGTTATCCGGTCTCGTCTAGTGGCTGGGATGCCTGGCTCTCGCCCAGGAGGCCTGGGTTCGATTCCCGGTACCGGAAATGCACATTTCATTGCTCCTCTTATGCGACTTGTCCCGACTTAGCTCGACTGACGCTCCGCTGACGCTTGCAGAAAACTACGTAAAATATGATTCGCGGCCACAAGTGACGGCGAGAGAGATGCGACATCTGTCCACCTCTTATCCGGGCACATACCTGCGGCCAACAGACTTGGAGGACTGCAAGACATTGCCACGGGGGTTGAATGCAGCTAACCACTCTGCTCAGTGTCCATCAGCGAGGGCACGTTCGTTTGCCAGTATACATATAATGGAGACCGCGTCTGACACAGCTGTTGCGAGACACAGTCGGCCGAGCTTTGCTGTGCACAGCCACTTGCAGTCGCGAGAGTTGAATTCCGCGGTGGCTCCGTGGCCGTGATCGTCTAGTGGTCAGGACATTGCGTTGTGGCCGCGACAACCCAGGCTCGAATCCGTGTCACGGCACTTTTTAAAGTTCTGCCTTGCTGTCGCTGCAATGACGACAGTGACCCAGTGATTGAAATCACGGTGCCCTCCTGATTTTGTGCTCATGTTCCTCAGGCTGCAGGTGGCACTACCGATTCCTTATAAACACGCGATGCCGCCGCACCAGGGCGCTGGCAGCTGCCTGTGTAGTTAATCTCTATTCGAAAAGGGCAGTCGTTTGAGGTGCGATGTTCGAGCAACCAGTCGCAACAGATCAGGAAGCTGTGTCGTGCACTGCATTCTACAAATGCCAGGAACACTGGTGTGGGTAGCGTGGCCGAGCGGTCTAAGGCGCTGGTTTAAGGCACCAGTCTCTTCGGAGGCGTGGGTTCGAATCCCACCGCTGCCAATTTTTACTTCTCGTTTTTGTGCCATTGCGGTGTGTTCTCGTGGGGTAGAACGCAGCTCCTGTGACCGCCGCGTCGCGTAGGTAGCGTGGCCGAGCGGTCTAAGGCGCTGGTTTCAGGCACCAGTCTCTTCGGAGGCGTGGGTTCGAATCCCACCGCTGCCAACGTTTTCCGTCTCGAAAGCAGGAGCACTGATTTCCCGCGAAGGAAAAAGCGCAGCAAAGCGTGAGCGTCGCATTCTTCAACTGTCGTAGCACAGTGGTGCGTGGTGTAACAACAGGATTCACCGGCGCAGTTTGGTCTCATGATTGCTGGCGTTCGTCTCCACGAGATACGTCCCGAGCATGCCGTTCTACGAAGTGGAAGCGTTAATTTTTGCAGTTGTCGTCAAGTAGCGGGTGGACGCTCGCCGTGTTTGTTGGAGGAGTGCTTGTGTCGTTATCCGGTCTCGTCTAGTGGCTGGGATGCCTGGCTCTCGCCCAGGAGGCCTGGGTTCGATTCCCGGTACCGGAAATGCACATTTCATTGCTCCTCTTATGCGACTTGTCCCGACTTAGCTCGACTGACGCTCCGCTGACGCTTGCAGAAAACTACGTAAAATATGATTCGCGGCCACAAGTGACGGCGAGAGAGATGCGACATCTGTCCACCTCTTATCCGGGCACATACCTGCGGCCAACAGACTTGGAGGACTGCAAGACATTGCCACGGGGGTTGAATGCAGCTAACCACTCTGCTCAGTGTCCATCAGCGAGGGCACGTTCGTTTGCCAGTATACATATAATGGAGACCGCGTCTGACACAGCTGTTGCGAGACACAGTCGGCCGAGCTTTGCTGTGCACAGCCACTTGCAGTCGCGAGAGTTGAATTCCGCGGTGGCTCCGTGGCCGTGATCGTCTAGTGGTCAGGACATTGCGTTGTGGCCGCGACAACCCAGGCTCGAATCCGTGTCACGGCACTTTTTAAAGTTCTGCCTTGCTGTCGCTGCAATGACGACAGTGACCCAGTGATTGAAATCACGGTGCCCTCCTGATTTTGTGCTCATGTTCCTCAGGCTGCAGGTGGCACTACCGATTCCTTATAAACACGCGATGCCGCCGCACCAGGGCGCTGGCAGCTGCCTGTGTAGTTAATCTCTATTCGAAAAGGGCAGTCGTTTGAGGTGCGATGTTCGAGCAACCAGTCGCAACAGATCAGGAAGCTGTGTCGTGCACTGCATTCTACAAATGCCAGGAACACTGGTGTGGGTAGCGTGGCCGAGCGGTCTAAGGCGCTGGTTTAAGGCACCAGTCTCTTCGGAGGCGTGGGTTCGAATCCCACCGCTGCCAATTTTTACTTCTCGTTTTTGTGCCATTGCGGTGTGTTCTCGTGGGGTAGAACGCAGCTCCTGTGACCGCCGCGTCGCGTAGGTAGCGTGGCCGAGCGGTCTAAGGCGCTGGTTTCAGGCACCAGTCTCTTCGGAGGCGTGGGTTCGAATCCCACCGCTGCCAACGTTTTCCGTCTCGAAAGCAGGAGCACTGATTTCCCGCGAAGGAAAAAGCGCAGCAAAGCGTGAGCGTCGCATTCTTCAACTGTCGTAGCACAGTGGTGCGTGGTGTAACAACAGGATTCACCGGCGCAGTTTGGTCTCATGATTGCTGGCGTTCGTCTCCACGAGATACGTCCCGAGCATGCCGTTCTACGAAGTGGAAGCGTTAATTTTTGCAGTTGTCGTCAAGTAGCGGGTGGACGCTCGCCGTGTTTGTTGGAGGAGTGCTTGTGTCGTTATCCGGTCTCGTCTAGTGGCTGGGATGCCTGGCTCTCGCCCAGGAGGCCTGGGTTCGATTCCCGGTACCGGAAATGCACATTTCATTGCTCCTCTTATGCGACTTGTCCCGACTTAGCTCGACTGACGCTCCGCTGACGCTTGCAGAAAACTACGTAAAATATGATTCGCGGCCACAAGTGACGGCGAGAGAGATGCGACATCTGTCCACCTCTTATCCGGGCACATACCTGCGGCCAACAGACTTGGAGGACTGCAAGACATTGCCACGGGGGTTGAATGCAGCTAACCACTCTGCTCAGTGTCCATCAGCGAGGGCACGTTCGTTTGCCAGTATACATATAATGGAGACCGCGTCTGACACAGCTGTTGCGAGACACAGTCGGCCGAGCTTTGCTGTGCACAGCCACTTGCAGTCGCGAGAGTTGAATTCCGCGGTGGCTCCGTGGCCGTGATCGTCTAGTGGTCAGGACATTGCGTTGTGGCCGCGACAACCCAGGCTCGAATCCGTGTCACGGCACTTTTTAAAGTTCTGCCTTGCTGTCGCTGCAATGACGACAGTGACCCAGTGATTGAAATCACGGTGCCCTCCTGATTTTGTGCTCATGTTCCTCAGGCTGCAGGTGGCACTACCGATTCCTTATAAACACGCGATGCCGCCGCACCAGGGCGCTGGCAGCTGCCTGTGTAGTTAATCTCTATTCGAAAAGGGCAGTCGTTTGAGGTGCGATGTTCGAGCAACCAGTCGCAACAGATCAGGAAGCTGTGTCGTGCACTGCATTCTACAAATGCCAGGAACACTGGTGTGGGTAGCGTGGCCGAGCGGTCTAAGGCGCTGGTTTAAGGCACCAGTCTCTTCGGAGGCGTGGGTTCGAATCCCACCGCTGCCAATTTTTACTTCTCGTTTTTGTGCCATTGCGGTGTGTTCTCGTGGGGTAGAACGCAGCTCCTGTGACCGCCGCGTCGCGTAGGTAGCGTGGCCGAGCGGTCTAAGGCGCTGGTTTCAGGCACCAGTCTCTTCGGAGGCGTGGGTTCGAATCCCACCGCTGCCAACGTTTTCCGTCTCGAAAGCAGGAGCACTGATTTCCCGCGAAGGAAAAAGCGCAGCAAAGCGTGAGCGTCGCATTCTTCAACTGTCGTAGCACAGTGGTGCGTGGTGTAACAACAGGATTCACCGGCGCAGTTTGGTCTCATGATTGCTGGCGTTCGTCTCCACGAGATACGTCCCGAGCATGCCGTTCTACGAAGTGGAAGCGTTAATTTTTGCAGTTGTCGTCAAGTAGCGGGTGGACGCTCGCCGTGTTTGTTGGAGGAGTGCTTGTGTCGTTATCCGGTCTCGTCTAGTGGCTGGGATGCCTGGCTCTCGCCCAGGAGGCCTGGGTTCGATTCCCGGTACCGGAAATGCACATTTCATTGCTCCTCTTATGCGACTTGTCCCGACTTAGCTCGACTGACGCTCCGCTGACGCTTGCAGAAAACTACGTAAAATATGATTCGCGGCCACAAGTGACGGCGAGAGAGATGCGACATCTGTCCACCTCTTATCCGGGCACATACCTGCGGCCAACAGACTTGGAGGACTGCAAGACATTGCCACGGGGGTTGAATGCAGCTAACCACTCTGCTCAGTGTCCATCAGCGAGGGCACGTTCGTTTGCCAGTATACATATAATGGAGACCGCGTCTGACACAGCTGTTGCGAGACACAGTCGGCCGAGCTTTGCTGTGCACAGCCACTTGCAGTCGCGAGAGTTGAATTCCGCGGTGGCTCCGTGGCCGTGATCGTCTAGTGGTCAGGACATTGCGTTGTGGCCGCGACAACCCAGGCTCGAATCCGTGTCACGGCACTTTTTAAAGTTCTGCCTTGCTGTCGCTGCAATGACGACAGTGACCCAGTGATTGAAATCACGGTGCCCTCCTGATTTTGTGCTCATGTTCCTCAGGCTGCAGGTGGCACTACCGATTCCTTATAAACACGCGATGCCGCCGCACCAGGGCGCTGGCAGCTGCCTGTGTAGTTAATCTCTATTCGAAAAGGGCAGTCGTTTGAGGTGCGATGTTCGAGCAACCAGTCGCAACAGATCAGGAAGCTGTGTCGTGCACTGCATTCTACAAATGCCAGGAACACTGGTGTGGGTAGCGTGGCCGAGCGGTCTAAGGCGCTGGTTTAAGGCACCAGTCTCTTCGGAGGCGTGGGTTCGAATCCCACCGCTGCCAATTTTTACTTCTCGTTTTTGTGCCATTGCGGTGTGTTCTCGTGGGGTAGAACGCAGCTCCTGTGACCGCCGCGTCGCGTAGGTAGCGTGGCCGAGCGGTCTAAGGCGCTGGTTTCAGGCACCAGTCTCTTCGGAGGCGTGGGTTCGAATCCCACCGCTGCCAACGTTTTCCGTCTCGAAAGCAGGAGCACTGATTTCCCGCGAAGGAAAAAGCGCAGCAAAGCGTGAGCGTCGCATTCTTCAACTGTCGTAGCACAGTGGTGCGTGGTGTAACAACAGGATTCACCGGCGCAGTTTGGTCTCATGATTGCTGGCGTTCGTCTCCACGAGATACGTCCCGAGCATGCCGTTCTACGAAGTGGAAGCGTTAATTTTTGCAGTTGTCGTCAAGTAGCGGGTGGACGCTCGCCGTGTTTGTTGGAGGAGTGCTTGTGTCGTTATCCGGTCTCGTCTAGTGGCTGGGATGCCTGGCTCTCGCCCAGGAGGCCTGGGTTCGATTCCCGGTACCGGAAATGCACATTTCATTGCTCCTCTTATGCGACTTGTCCCGACTTAGCTCGACTGACGCTCCGCTGACGCTTGCAGAAAACTACGTAAAATATGATTCGCGGCCACAAGTGACGGCGAGAGAGATGCGACATCTGTCCACCTCTTATCCGGGCACATACCTGCGGCCAACAGACTTGGAGGACTGCAAGACATTGCCACGGGGGTTGAATGCAGCTAACCACTCTGCTCAGTGTCCATCAGCGAGGGCACGTTCGTTTGCCAGTATACATATAATGGAGACCGCGTCTGACACAGCTGTTGCGAGACACAGTCGGCCGAGCTTTGCTGTGCACAGCCACTTGCAGTCGCGAGAGTTGAATTCCGCGGTGGCTCCGTGGCCGTGATCGTCTAGTGGTCAGGACATTGCGTTGTGGCCGCGACAACCCAGGCTCGAATCCGGGTCACGGCACTTTTTAAAGTTCTGCCTTGCTGTCGCTGCAATGACGACAGTGACCCAGTGATTGAAATCACGGTGCCCTCCTGATTTTGTGCTCATGTTCCTCAGGCTGCAGGTGGCACTACCGATTCCTTATAAACACGCGATGCCGCCGCACCAGGGCGCTGGCAGCTGCCTGTGTAGTTAATCTCTATTCGAAAAGGGCAGTCGTTTGAGGTGCGATGTTCGAGCAACCAGTCGCAACAGATCAGGAAGCTGTGTCGTGCACTGCATTCTACAAATGCCAGGAACACTGGTGTGGGTAGCGTGGCCGAGCGGTCTAAGGCGCTGGTTTAAGGCACCAGTCTTTTCGGAGGCGTGGGTTCGAATCCCACCGCTGCCAATTTTTACTTCTCGTTTTTGTGCCATTGCGGTGTGTTCTCGTGGGGTAGAACGCAGCTCCTGTGACCGCCGCGTCGCGTAGGTAGCGTGGCCGAGCGGTCTAAGGCGCTGGTTTCAGGCACCAGTCTCTTCGGAGGCGTGGGTTCGAATCCCACCGCTGCCAACGTTTTCCGTCTCGAAAGCAGGAGCACTGATTTCCCGCGAAGGAAAAAGCGCAGCAAAGCGTGAGCGTCGCATTCTTCAACTGTCGTAGCACAGTGGTGCGTGGTGTAACAACAGGATTCACCGGCGCAGTTTGGTCTCATGATTGCTGGCGTTCGTCTCCACGAGATACGTCCCGAGCATGCCGTTCTACGAAGTGGAAGCGTTAATTTTTGCAGTTGTCGTCAAGTAGCGGGTGGACGCTCGCCGTGTTTGTTGGAGGAGTGCTTGTGTCGTTATCCGGTCTCGTCTAGTGGCTGGGATGCCTGGCTCTCGCCCAGGAGGCCTGGGTTCGATTCCCGGTACCGGAAATGCACATTTCATTGCTCCTCTTACGCGACTTGTCCCGACTTAGCTCGACTGACGCTCCGCTGACGCTTGCAGAAAACTACGTAAAATATGATTCGCGGCCACAAGTGACGGCGAGAGAGATGCGACATCTGTCCACCTCTTATCCGGGCACATACCTGCGGCCAACAGACTTGGAGGACTGCAAGACATTGCCACGGGGGTTGAATGCAGCTAACCACTCTGCTCAGTGTCCATCAGCGCGGGCACGTTCGTTTGCCAGTATACATATAATGGAGACCGCGTCTGACACAGCTGTTGCGAGACACAGTCGGCCGAGCTTTGCTGTGCACAGCCACTTGCAGTCGCGAGAGTTGAATTCCGCGGTGGCTCCGTGGCCGTGATCGTCTAGTGGTCAGGACATTGCGTTGTGGCCGCGACAACCCAGGCTCGAATCCGGGTCACGGCACTTTTTAAAGTTCTGCCTTGCTGTCGCTGCAATGACGACAGTGACCCAGTGATTGAAATCACGGTGCCCTCCTGATTTTGTGCTCATGTTCCTCAGGCTGCAGGTGGCACTACCGATTCCTTATAAACACGCGATGCCGCCGCACCAGGGCGCTGGCAGCTGCCTGTGTAGTTAATCTCTATTCGAAAAGGGCAGTCGTTTGAGGTGCGATGTTCGAGCAACCAGTCGCAACAGATCAGGAAGCTGTGTCGTGCACTGCATTCTACAAATGCCAGGAACACTGGTGTGGGTAGCGTGGCCGAGCGGTCTAAGGCGCTGGTTTAAGGCACCAGTCTTTTCGGAGGCGTGGGTTCGAATCCCACCGCTGCCAATTTTTACTTCTCGTTTTTGTGCCATTGCGGTGTGTTCTCGTGGGGTAGAACGCAGCTCCTGTGACCGCCGCGTCGCGTAGGTAGCGTGGCCGAGCGGTCTAAGGCGCTGGTTTCAGGCACCAGTCTCTTCGGAGGCGTGGGTTCGAATCCCACCGCTGCCAACGTTTTCCGTCTCGAAAGCAGGAGCACTGATTTCCCGCGAAGGAAAAAGCGCAGCAAAGCGTGAGCGTCGCATTCTTCAACTGTCGTAGCACAGTGGTGCGTGGTGTAACAACAGGATTCACCGGCGCAGTTTGGTCTCATGATTGCTGGCGTTCGTCTCCACGAGATACGTCCCGAGCATGCCGTTCTACGAAGTGGAAGCGTTAATTTTTGCAGTTGTCGTCAAGTAGCGGGTGGACGCTCGCCGTGTTTGTTGGAGGAGTGCTTGTGTCGTTATCCGGTCTCGTCTAGTGGCTGGGATGCCTGGCTCTCGCCCAGGAGGCCTGGGTTCGATTCCCGGTACCGGAAATGCACATTTCATTGCTCCTCTTACGCGACTTGTCCCGACTTAGCTCGACTGACGCTCCGCTGACGCTTGCAGAAAACTACGTAAAATATGATTCGCGGCCACAAGTGACGGCGAGAGAGATGCGACATCTGTCCACCTCTTATCCGGGCACATACCTGCGGCCAACAGACTTGGAGGACTGCAAGACATTGCCACGGGGGTTGAATGCAGCTAACCACTCTGCTCAGTGTCCATCAGCGCGGGCACGTTCGTTTGCCAGTATACATATAATGGAGACCGCGTCTGACACAGCTGTTGCGAGACACAGTCGGCCGAGCTTTGCTGTGCACAGCCACTTGCAGTCGCGAGAGTTGAATTCCGCGGTGGCTCCGTGGCCGTGATCGTCTAGTGGTCAGGACATTGCGTTGTGGCCGCGACAACCCAGGCTCGAATCCGGGTCACGGCACTTTTTAAAGTTCTGCCTTGCTGTCGCTGCAATGACGACAGTGACCCAGTGATTGAAATCACGGTGCCCTCCTGATTTTGTGCTCATGTTCCTCAGGCTGCAGGTGGCACTACCGATTCCTTATAAACACGCGATGCCGCCGCACCAGGGCGCTGGCAGCTGCCTGTGTAGTTAATCTCTATTCGAAAAGGGCAGTCGTTTGAGGTGCGATGTTCGAGCAACCAGTCGCAACAGATCAGGAAGCTGTGTCGTGCACTGCATTCTACAAATGCCAGGAACACTGGTGTGGGTAGCGTGGCCGAGCGGTCTAAGGCGCTGGTTTCAGGCACCAGTCTCTTCGGAGGCGTGGGTTCGAATCCCACCGCTGCCAACGTTTTCCGTCTCGAAAACAGGAGCACTGATTTCCCGCGAAGGAAAAAGCGCAGCAAAGCGTGAGCGTCGCTTTCTTAAACTGTCGTAGTACAGTGGTGCGTGGTGTAACAACAGGATTCACCGGCGCAGTTTGGTCTCATGATTGCTGGCGTTCGTCTCCACGAGATACGTCCCGAGCATGCCGTTCTACGAAGTGGAAACGTTAATTTTTGCAGTTGTCGTCAAGTAGCGGGTGGACGCTCGCCGTGTTTGTTGGAGGAGTGCTTGTGTCGTTATCCGGTGTCGTCTAGTGGCTGGGATGCCTGGCTCTCGCCCAGGAGGCCTGGGTTCGATTCCCGGTACCGGAAATGCACATTTTATTGCTCCTCTTATGCGACTTAGCTCGACTGACGCTCCGCTGACGCTTGCAGAAAACTACGTAAAATATGATTCGCGGCCACAAGTGACGGCGAGAGAGATGCGACGTCTGTCCACCTCTTATCCGGGCACATACCTGCGGCCAAAAGACTTGGAGGACTGCAAGACATTGCCACGGGGGTTGAATGCAGCTAACCACTCTGCTCAGTGTCCATCAGCGCGGGCACGTTCGTTTGCCAGTATACATATAATGGAGACCGCGTCTGACACAGCTGTTGCGAGACACAGTCGGCCGAGCTTTGCTGTGCACAGCCACTTGCAGTCGCGAGAGTTGAATTCCGCGGTGGCTCCGTGGCCGTGATCGTCTAGTGGTCAGGACATTGCGTTGTGGCCGCGACAACCCAGGCTCGAATCCGGGTCACGGCACTTTTTAAAGTTCTGCCTTGCTGTCGCTGCAATGACGACAGTGACCCAGTGATTGAAATCACGGTGCCCTCCTGATTTTGTGCTCATGTTCCTCAGGCTGCAGGTGGCACTACCGATTCCTTATAAACACGCGATGCCGCCGCACCAGGGCGCTGGCAGCTGCCTGTGTAGTTAATCTCTATTCGAAAAGGGCAGTCGTTTGAGGTGCGATGTTCGAGCAACCAGTCGCAACAGATCAGGAAGCTGTGTCGTGCACTGCATTCTACAAATGCCAGGAACACTGGTGTGGGTAGCGTGGCCGAGCGGTCTAAGGCGCTGGTTTAAGGCACCAGTCTCTTCGGAGGCGTGGGTTCGAATCCCACCGCTGCCAATTTTTACTTCTCGTTTTTGTGCCATTGCGGTGTGTTCTCGTGGGGTAGAACGCAGCTCCTGTGACCGCCGCGTCGCGTAGGTAGCGTGGCCGAGCGGTCTAAGGCGCTGGTTTCAGGCACCAGTCTCTTCGGAGGCGTGGGTTCGAATCCCACCGCTGCCAACGTTTTCCGTCTCGAAAGCAGGAGCACTGATTTCCCGCGAAGGAAAAAGCGCAGCAAAGCGTGAGCGTCGCATTCTTCAACTGTCGTAGCACAGTGGTGCGTGGTGTAACAACAGGATTCACCGGCGCAGTTTGGTCTCATGATTGCTGGCGTTCGTCTCCACGAGATACGTCCCGAGCATGCCGTTCTACGAAGTGGAAGCGTTAATTTTTGCAGTTGTCGTCAAGTAGCGGGTGGACGCTCGCCGTGTTTGTTGGAGGAGTGCTTGTGTCGTTATCCGGTCTCGTCTAGTGGCTGGGATGCCTGGCTCTCGCCCAGGAGGCCTGGGTTCGATTCCCGGTACCGGAAATGCACATTTCATTGCTCCTCTTACGCGACTTGTCCCGACTTAGCTCGACTGACGCTCCGCTGACGCTTGCAGAAAACTACGTAAAATATGATTCGCGGCCACAAGTGACGGCGAGAGAGATGCGACATCTGTCCACCTCTTATCCGGGCACATACCTGCGGCCAACAGACTTGGAGGACTGCAAGACATTGCCACGGGGGTTGAATGCAGCTAACCACTCTGCTCAGTGTCCATCAGCGCGGGCACGTTCGTTTGCCAGTATACATATAATGGAGACCGCGTCTGACACAGCTGTTGCGAGACACAGTCGGCCGAGCTTTGCTGTGCACAGCCACTTGCAGTCGCGAGAGTTGAATTCCGCGGTGGCTCCGTGGCCGTGATCGTCTAGTGGTCAGGACATTGCGTTGTGGCCGCGACAACCCAGGCTCGAATCCGGGTCACGGCACTTTTTAAAGTTCTGCCTTGCTGTCGCTGCAATGACGACAGTGACCCAGTGATTGAAATCACGGTGCCCTCCTGATTTTGTGCTCATGTTCCTCAGGCTGCAGGTGGCACTACCGATTCCTTATAAACACGCGATGCCGCCGCACCAGGGCGCTGGCAGCTGCCTGTGTAGTTAATCTCTATTCGAAAAGGGCAGTCGTTTGAGGTGCGATGTTCGAGCAACCAGTCGCAACAGATCAGGAAGCTGTGTCGTGCACTGCATTCTACAAATGCCAGGAACACTGGTGTGGGTAGCGTGGCCGAGCGGTCTAAGGCGCTGGTTTAAGGCACCAGTTTCTTCGGAGGCGTGGGTTCGAATCCCACCGCTGCCAATTTTTACTTCTCGTTTTTGTGCCATTGCGGTGTGTTCTCGTGGGGTAGAACGCAGCTCCTGTGACCGCCGCGTCGCGTAGGTAGCGTGGCCGAGCGGTCTAAGGCGCTGGTTTCAGGCACCAGTCTCTTCGGAGGCGTGGGTTCGAATCCCACCGCTGCCAACGTTTTCCGTCTCGAAAGCAGGAGCACTGATTTCCCGCGAAGGAAAAAGCGCAGCAAAGCGTGAGCGTCGCATTCTTCAACTGTCGTAGCACAGTGGTGCGTGGTGTAACAACAGGATTCACCGGCGCAGTTTGGTCTCATGATTGCTGGCGTTCGTCTCCACGAGATACGTCCCGAGCATGCCGTTCTACGAAGTGGAAGCGTTAATTTTTGCAGTTGTCGTCAAGTAGCGGGTGGACGCTCGCCGTGTTTGTTGGAGGAGTGCTTGTGTCGTTATCCGGTCTCGTCTAGTGGCTGGGATGCCTGGCTCTCGCCCAGGAGGCCTGGGTTCGATTCCCGGTACCGGAAATGCACATTTCATTGCTCCTCTTACGCGACTTGTCCCGACTTAGCTCGACTGACGCTCCGCTGACGCTTGCAGAAAACTACGTAAAATATGATTCGCGGCCACAAGTGACGGCGAGAGAGATGCGACATCTGTCCACCTCTTATCCGGGCACATACCTGCGGCCAACAGACTTGGAGGACTGCAAGACATTGCCACGGGGGTTGAATGCAGCTAACCACTCTGCTCAGTGTCCATCAGCGAGGGCACGTTCGTTTGCCAGTATACATATAATGGAGACCGCGTCTGACACAGCTGTTGCGAGACACAGTCGGCCGAGCTTTGCTGTGCACAGCCACTTGCAGTCGCGAGAGTTGAATTCCGCGGTGGCTCCGTGGCCGTGATCGTCTAGTGGTCAGGACATTGCGTTGTGGCCGCGACAACCCAGGCTCGAATCCGGGTCACGGCACTTTTTAAAGTTCTGCCTTGCTGTCGCTGCAATGACGACAGTGACCCAGTGATTGAAATCACGGTGCCCTCCTGATTTTGTGCTCATGTTCCTCAGGCTGCAGGTGGCACTACCGATTCCTTATAAACACGCGATGCCGCCGCACCAGGGCGCTGGCAGCTGCCTGTGTAGTTAATCTCTATTCGAAAAGGGCAGTCGTTTGAGGTGCGATGTTCGAGCAACCAGTCGCAACAGATCAGGAAGCTGTGTCGTGCACTGCATTCTACAAATGCCAGGAACACTGGTGTGGGTAGCGTGGCCGAGCGGTCTAAGGCGCTGGTTTAAGGCACCAGTTTCTTCGGAGGCGTGGGTTCGAATCCCACCGCTGCCAATTTTTACTTCTCGTTTTTGTGCCATTGCGGTGTGTTCTCGTGGGGTAGAACGCAGCTCCTGTGACCGCCGCGTCGCGTAGGTAGCGTGGCCGAGCGGTCTAAGGCGCTGGTTTCAGGCACCAGTCTCTTCGGAGGCGTGGGTTCGAATCCCACCGCTGCCAACGTTTTCCGTCTCGAAAGCAGGAGCACTGATTTCCCGCGAAGGAAAAAGCGCAGCAAAGCGTGAGCGTCGCATTCTTCAACTGTCGTAGCACAGTGGTGCGTGGTGTAACAACAGGATTCACCGGCGCAGTTTGGTCTCATGATTGCTGGCGTTCGTCTCCACGAGATACGTCCCGAGCATGCCGTTCTACGAAGTGGAAGCGTTAATTTTTGCAGTTGTCGTCAAGTAGCGGGTGGACGCTCGCCGTGTTTGTTGGAGGAGTGCTTGTGTCGTTATCCGGTCTCGTCTAGTGGCTGGGATGCCTGGCTCTCGCCCAGGAGGCCTGGGTTCGATTCCCGGTACCGGAAATGCACATTTCATTGCTCCTCTTACGCGACTTGTCCCGACTTAGCTCGACTGACGCTCCGCTGACGCTTGCAGAAAACTACGTAAAATATGATTCGCGGCCACAAGTGACGGCGAGAGAGATGCGACATCTGTCCACCTCTTATCCGGGCACATACCTGCGGCCAACAGACTTGGAGGACTGCAAGACATTGCCACGGGGGTTGAATGCAGCTAACCACTCTGCTCAGTGTCCATCAGCGAGGGCACGTTCGTTTGCCAGTATACATATAATGGAGACCGCGTCTGACACAGCTGTTGCGAGACACAGTCGGCCGAGCTTTGCTGTGCACAGCCACTTGCAGTCGCGAGAGTTGAATTCCGCGGTGGCTCCGTGGCCGTGATCGTCTAGTGGTCAGGACATTGCGTTGTGGCCGCGACAACCCAGGCTCGAATCCGTGTCACGGCACTTTTTAAAGTTCTGCCTTGCTGTCGCTGCAATGACGACAGTGACCCAGTGATTGAAATCACGGTGCCCTCCTGATTTTGTGCTCATGTTCCTCAGGCTGCAGGTGGCACTACCGATTCCTTATAAACACGCGATGCCGCCGCACCAGGGCGCTGGCAGCTGCCTGTGTAGTTAATCTCTATTCGAAAAGGGCAGTCGTTTGAGGTGCGATGTTCGAGCAACCAGTCGCAACAGATCAGGAAGCTGTGTCGTGCACTGCATTCTACAAATGCCAGGAACACTGGTGTGGGTAGCGTGGCCGAGCGGTCTAAGGCGCTGGTTTAAGGCACCAGTCTCTTCGGAGGCGTGGGTTCGAATCCCACCGCTGCCAATTTTTACTTCTCGTTTTTGTGCCATTGCGGTGTGTTCTCGTGGGGTAGAACGCAGCTCCTGTGACCGCCGCGTCGCGTAGGTAGCGTGGCCGAGCGGTCTAAGGCGCTGGTTTCAGGCACCAGTCTCTTCGGAGGCGTGGGTTCGAATCCCACCGCTGCCAACGTTTTCCGTCTCGAAAGCAGGAGCACTGATTTCCCGCGAAGGAAAAAGCGCAGCAAAGCGTGAGCGTCGCATTCTTCAACTGTCGTAGCACAGTGGTGCGTGGTGTAACAACAGGATTCACCGGCGCAGTTTGGTCTCATGATTGCTGGCGTTCGTCTCCACGAGATACGTCCCGAGCATGCCGTTCTACGAAGTGGAAGCGTTAATTTTTGCAGTTGTCGTCAAGTAGCGGGTGGACGCTCGCCGTGTTTGTTGGAGGAGTGCTTGTGTCGTTATCCGGTCTCGTCTAGTGGCTGGGATGCCTGGCTCTCGCCCAGGAGGCCTGGGTTCGATTCCCGGTACCGGAAATGCACATTTCATTGCTCCTCTTATGCGACTTGTCCCGACTTAGCTCGACTGACGCTCCGCTGACGCTTGCAGAAAACTACGTAAAATATGATTCGCGGCCACAAGTGACGGCGAGAGAGATGCGACATCTGTCCACCTCTTATCCGGGCACATACCTGCGGCCAACAGACTTGGAGGACTGCAAGACATTGCCACGGGGGTTGAATGCAGCTAACCACTCTGCTCAGTGTCCATCAGCGAGGGCACGTTCGTTTGCCAGTATACATATAATGGAGACCGCGTCTGACACAGCTGTTGCGAGACACAGTCGGCCGAGCTTTGCTGTGCACAGCCACTTGCAGTCGCGAGAGTTGAATTCCGCGGTGGCTCCGTGGCCGTGATCGTCTAGTGGTCAGGACATTGCGTTGTGGCCGCGACAACCCAGGCTCGAATCCGTGTCACGGCACTTTTTAAAGTTCTGCCTTGCTGTCGCTGCAATGACGACAGTGACCCAGTGATTGAAATCACGGTGCCCTCCTGATTTTGTGCTCATGTTCCTCAGGCTGCAGGTGGCACTACCGATTCCTTATAAACACGCGATGCCGCCGCACCAGGGCGCTGGCAGCTGCCTGTGTAGTTAATCTCTATTCGAAAAGGGCAGTCGTTTGAGGTGCGATGTTCGAGCAACCAGTCGCAACAGATCAGGAAGCTGTGTCGTGCACTGCATTCTACAAATGCCAGGAACACTGGTGTGGGTAGCGTGGCCGAGCGGTCTAAGGCGCTGGTTTAAGGCACCAGTCTCTTCGGAGGCGTGGGTTCGAATCCCACCGCTGCCAATTTTTACTTCTCGTTTTTGTGCCATTGCGGTGTGTTCTCGTGGGGTAGAACGCAGCTCCTGTGACCGCCGCGTCGCGTAGGTAGCGTGGCCGAGCGGTCTAAGGCGCTGGTTTCAGGCACCAGTCTCTTCGGAGGCGTGGGTTCGAATCCCACCGCTGCCAACGTTTTCCGTCTCGAAAGCAGGAGCACTGATTTCCCGCGAAGGAAAAAGCGCAGCAAAGCGTGAGCGTCGCATTCTTCAACTGTCGTAGCACAGTGGTGCGTGGTGTAACAACAGGATTCACCGGCGCAGTTTGGTCTCATGATTGCTGGCGTTCGTCTCCACGAGATACGTCCCGAGCATGCCGTTCTACGAAGTGGAAGCGTTAATTTTTGCAGTTGTCGTCAAGTAGCGGGTGGACGCTCGCCGTGTTTGTTGGAGGAGTGCTTGTGTCGTTATCCGGTCTCGTCTAGTGGCTGGGATGCCTGGCTCTCGCCCAGGAGGCCTGGGTTCGATTCCCGGTACCGGAAATGCACATTTCATTGCTCCTCTTATGCGACTTGTCCCGACTTAGCTCGACTGACGCTCCGCTGACGCTTGCAGAAAACTACGTAAAATATGATTCGCGGCCACAAGTGACGGCGAGAGAGATGCGACATCTGTCCACCTCTTATCCGGGCACATACCTGCGGCCAACAGACTTGGAGGACTGCAAGACATTGCCACGGGGGTTGAATGCAGCTAACCACTCTGCTCAGTGTCCATCAGCGAGGGCACGTTCGTTTGCCAGTATACATATAATGGAGACCGCGTCTGACACAGCTGTTGCGAGACACAGTCGGCCGAGCTTTGCTGTGCACAGCCACTTGCAGTCGCGAGAGTTGAATTCCGCGGTGGCTCCGTGGCCGTGATCGTCTAGTGGTCAGGACATTGCGTTGTGGCCGCGACAACCCAGGCTCGAATCCGGGTCACGGCACTTTTTAAAGTTCTGCCTTGCTGTCGCTGCAATGACGACAGTGACCCAGTGATTGAAATCACGGTGCCCTCCTGATTTTGTGCTCATGTTCCTCAGGCTGCAGGTGGCACTACCGATTCCTTATAAACACGCGATGCCGCCGCACCAGGGCGCTGGCAGCTGCCTGTGTAGTTAATCTCTATTCGAAAAGGGCAGTCGTTTGAGGTGCGATGTTCGAGCAACCAGTCGCAACAGATCAGGAAGCTGTGTCGTGCACTGCATTCTACAAATGCCAGGAACACTGGTGTGGGTAGCGTGGCCGAGCGGTCTAAGGCGCTGGTTTAAGGCACCAGTCTTTTCGGAGGCGTGGGTTCGAATCCCACCGCTGCCAATTTTTACTTCTCGTTTTTGTGCCATTGCGGTGTGTTCTCGTGGGGTAGAACGCAGCTCCTGTGACCGCCGCGTCGCGTAGGTAGCGTGGCCGAGCGGTCTAAGGCGCTGGTTTCAGGCACCAGTCTCTTCGGAGGCGTGGGTTCGAATCCCACCGCTGCCAACGTTTTCCGTCTCGAAAGCAGGAGCACTGATTTCCCGCGAAGGAAAAAGCGCAGCAAAGCGTGAGCGTCGCATTCTTCAACTGTCGTAGCACAGTGGTGCGTGGTGTAACAACAGGATTCACCGGCGCAGTTTGGTCTCATGATTGCTGGCGTTCGTCTCCACGAGATACGTCCCGAGCATGCCGTTCTACGAAGTGGAAGCGTTAATTTTTGCAGTTGTCGTCAAGTAGCGGGTGGACGCTCGCCGTGTTTGTTGGAGGAGTGCTTGTGTCGTTATCCGGTCTCGTCTAGTGGCTGGGATGCCTGGCTCTCGCCCAGGAGGCCTGGGTTCGATTCCCGGTACCGGAAATGCACATTTCATTGCTCCTCTTACGCGACTTGTCCCGACTTAGCTCGACTGACGCTCCGCTGACGCTTGCAGAAAACTACGTAAAATATGATTCGCGGCCACAAGTGACGGCGAGAGAGATGCGACATCTGTCCACCTCTTATCCGGGCACATACCTGCGGCCAACAGACTTGGAGGACTGCAAGACATTGCCACGGGGGTTGAATGCAGCTAACCACTCTGCTCAGTGTCCATCAGCGCGGGCACGTTCGTTTGCCAGTATACATATAATGGAGACCGCGTCTGACACAGCTGTTGCGAGACACAGTCGGCCGAGCTTTGCTGTGCACAGCCACTTGCAGTCGCGAGAGTTGAATTCCGCGGTGGCTCCGTGGCCGTGATCGTCTAGTGGTCAGGACATTGCGTTGTGGCCGCGACAACCCAGGCTCGAATCCGGGTCACGGCACTTTTTAAAGTTCTGCCTTGCTGTCGCTGCAATGACGACAGTGACCCAGTGATTGAAATCACGGTGCCCTCCTGATTTTGTGCTCATGTTCCTCAGGCTGCAGGTGGCACTACCGATTCCTTATAAACACGCGATGCCGCCGCACCAGGGCGCTGGCAGCTGCCTGTGTAGTTAATCTCTATTCGAAAAGGGCAGTCGTTTGAGGTGCGATGTTCGAGCAACCAGTCGCAACAGATCAGGAAGCTGTGTCGTGCACTGCATTCTACAAATGCCAGGAACACTGGTGTGGGTAGCGTGGCCGAGCGGTCTAAGGCGCTGGTTTAAGGCACCAGTCTTTTCGGAGGCGTGGGTTCGAATCCCACCGCTGCCAATTTTTACTTCTCGTTTTTGTGCCATTGCGGTGTGTTCTCGTGGGGTAGAACGCAGCTCCTGTGACCGCCGCGTCGCGTAGGTAGCGTGGCCGAGCGGTCTAAGGCGCTGGTTTCAGGCACCAGTCTCTTCGGAGGCGTGGGTTCGAATCCCACCGCTGCCAACGTTTTCCGTCTCGAAAGCAGGAGCACTGATTTCCCGCGAAGGAAAAAGCGCAGCAAAGCGTGAGCGTCGCATTCTTCAACTGTCGTAGCACAGTGGTGCGTGGTGTAACAACAGGATTCACCGGCGCAGTTTGGTCTCATGATTGCTGGCGTTCGTCTCCACGAGATACGTCCCGAGCATGCCGTTCTACGAAGTGGAAGCGTTAATTTTTGCAGTTGTCGTCAAGTAGCGGGTGGACGCTCGCCGTGTTTGTTGGAGGAGTGCTTGTGTCGTTATCCGGTCTCGTCTAGTGGCTGGGATGCCTGGCTCTCGCCCAGGAGGCCTGGGTTCGATTCCCGGTACCGGAAATGCACATTTCATTGCTCCTCTTACGCGACTTGTCCCGACTTAGCTCGACTGACGCTCCGCTGACGCTTGCAGAAAACTACGTAAAATATGATTCGCGGCCACAAGTGACGGCGAGAGAGATGCGACATCTGTCCACCTCTTATCCGGGCACATACCTGCGGCCAACAGACTTGGAGGACTGCAAGACATTGCCACGGGGGTTGAATGCAGCTAACCACTCTGCTCAGTGTCCATCAGCGCGGGCACGTTCGTTTGCCAGTATACATATAATGGAGACCGCGTCTGACACAGCTGTTGCGAGACACAGTCGGCCGAGCTTTGCTGTGCACAGCCACTTGCAGTCGCGAGAGTTGAATTCCGCGGTGGCTCCGTGGCCGTGATCGTCTAGTGGTCAGGACATTGCGTTGTGGCCGCGACAACCCAGGCTCGAATCCGGGTCACGGCACTTTTTAAAGTTCTGCCTTGCTGTCGCTGCAATGACGACAGTGACCCAGTGATTGAAATCACGGTGCCCTCCTGATTTTGTGCTCATGTTCCTCAGGCTGCAGGTGGCACTACCGATTCCTTATAAACACGCGATGCCGCCGCACCAGGGCGCTGGCAGCTGCCTGTGTAGTTAATCTCTATTCGAAAAGGGCAGTCGTTTGAGGTGCGATGTTCGAGCAACCAGTCGCAACAGATCAGGAAGCTGTGTCGTGCACTGCATTCTACAAATGCCAGGAACACTGGTGTGGGTAGCGTGGCCGAGCGGTCTAAGGCGCTGGTTTCAGGCACCAGTCTCTTCGGAGGCGTGGGTTCGAATCCCACCGCTGCCAACGTTTTCCGTCTCGAAAACAGGAGCACTGATTTCCCGCGAAGGAAAAAGCGCAGCAAAGCGTGAGCGTCGCTTTCTTAAACTGTCGTAGTACAGTGGTGCGTGGTGTAACAACAGGATTCACCGGCGCAGTTTGGTCTCATGATTGCTGGCGTTCGTCTCCACGAGATACGTCCCGAGCATGCCGTTCTACGAAGTGGAAACGTTAATTTTTGCAGTTGTCGTCAAGTAGCGGGTGGACGCTCGCCGTGTTTGTTGGAGGAGTGCTTGTGTCGTTATCCGGTGTCGTCTAGTGGCTGGGATGCCTGGCTCTCGCCCAGGAGGCCTGGGTTCGATTCCCGGTACCGGAAATGCACATTTTATTGCTCCTCTTATGCGACTTAGCTCGACTGACGCTCCGCTGACGCTTGCAGAAAACTACGTAAAATATGATTCGCGGCCACAAGTGACGGCGAGAGAGATGCGACGTCTGTCCACCTCTTATCCGGGCACATACCTGCGGCCAAAAGACTTGGAGGACTGCAAGACATTGCCACGGGGGTTGAATGCAGCTAACCACTCTGCTCAGTGTCCATCAGCGCGGGCACGTTCGTTTGCCAGTATACATATAATGGAGACCGCGTCTGACACAGCTGTTGCGAGACACAGTCGGCCGAGCTTTGCTGTGCACAGCCACTTGCAGTCGCGAGAGTTGAATTCCGCGGTGGCTCCGTGGCCGTGATCGTCTAGTGGTCAGGACATTGCGTTGTGGCCGCGACAACCCAGGCTCGAATCCGGGTCACGGCACTTTTTAAAGTTCTGCCTTGCTGTCGCTGCAATGACGACAGTGACCCAGTGATTGAAATCACGGTGCCCTCCTGATTTTGTGCTCATGTTCCTCAGGCTGCAGGTGGCACTACCGATTCCTTATAAACACGCGATGCCGCCGCACCAGGGCGCTGGCAGCTGCCTGTGTAGTTAATCTCTATTCGAAAAGGGCAGTCGTTTGAGGTGCGATGTTCGAGCAACCAGTCGCAACAGATCAGGAAGCTGTGTCGTGCACTGCATTCTACAAATGCCAGGAACACTGGTGTGGGTAGCGTGGCCGAGCGGTCTAAGGCGCTGGTTTAAGGCACCAGTCTCTTCGGAGGCGTGGGTTCGAATCCCACCGCTGCCAATTTTTACTTCTCGTTTTTGTGCCATTGCGGTGTGTTCTCGTGGGGTAGAACGCAGCTCCTGTGACCGCCGCGTCGCGTAGGTAGCGTGGCCGAGCGGTCTAAGGCGCTGGTTTCAGGCACCAGTCTCTTCGGAGGCGTGGGTTCGAATCCCACCGCTGCCAACGTTTTCCGTCTCGAAAGCAGGAGCACTGATTTCCCGCGAAGGAAAAAGCGCAGCAAAGCGTGAGCGTCGCATTCTTCAACTGTCGTAGCACAGTGGTGCGTGGTGTAACAACAGGATTCACCGGCGCAGTTTGGTCTCATGATTGCTGGCGTTCGTCTCCACGAGATACGTCCCGAGCATGCCGTTCTACGAAGTGGAAGCGTTAATTTTTGCAGTTGTCGTCAAGTAGCGGGTGGACGCTCGCCGTGTTTGTTGGAGGAGTGCTTGTGTCGTTATCCGGTCTCGTCTAGTGGCTGGGATGCCTGGCTCTCGCCCAGGAGGCCTGGGTTCGATTCCCGGTACCGGAAATGCACATTTCATTGCTCCTCTTACGCGACTTGTCCCGACTTAGCTCGACTGACGCTCCGCTGACGCTTGCAGAAAACTACGTAAAATATGATTCGCGGCCACAAGTGACGGCGAGAGAGATGCGACATCTGTCCACCTCTTATCCGGGCACATACCTGCGGCCAACAGACTTGGAGGACTGCAAGACATTGCCACGGGGGTTGAATGCAGCTAACCACTCTGCTCAGTGTCCATCAGCGCGGGCACGTTCGTTTGCCAGTATACATATAATGGAGACCGCGTCTGACACAGCTGTTGCGAGACACAGTCGGCCGAGCTTTGCTGTGCACAGCCACTTGCAGTCGCGAGAGTTGAATTCCGCGGTGGCTCCGTGGCCGTGATCGTCTAGTGGTCAGGACATTGCGTTGTGGCCGCGACAACCCAGGCTCGAATCCGGGTCACGGCACTTTTTAAAGTTCTGCCTTGCTGTCGCTGCAATGACGACAGTGACCCAGTGATTGAAATCACGGTGCCCTCCTGATTTTGTGCTCATGTTCCTCAGGCTGCAGGTGGCACTACCGATTCCTTATAAACACGCGATGCCGCCGCACCAGGGCGCTGGCAGCTGCCTGTGTAGTTAATCTCTATTCGAAAAGGGCAGTCGTTTGAGGTGCGATGTTCGAGCAACCAGTCGCAACAGATCAGGAAGCTGTGTCGTGCACTGCATTCTACAAATGCCAGGAACACTGGTGTGGGTAGCGTGGCCGAGCGGTCTAAGGCGCTGGTTTAAGGCACCAGTTTCTTCGGAGGCGTGGGTTCGAATCCCACCGCTGCCAATTTTTACTTCTCGTTTTTGTGCCATTGCGGTGTGTTCTCGTGGGGTAGAACGCAGCTCCTGTGACCGCCGCGTCGCGTAGGTAGCGTGGCCGAGCGGTCTAAGGCGCTGGTTTCAGGCACCAGTCTCTTCGGAGGCGTGGGTTCGAATCCCACCGCTGCCAACGTTTTCCGTCTCGAAAGCAGGAGCACTGATTTCCCGCGAAGGAAAAAGCGCAGCAAAGCGTGAGCGTCGCATTCTTCAACTGTCGTAGCACAGTGGTGCGTGGTGTAACAACAGGATTCACCGGCGCAGTTTGGTCTCATGATTGCTGGCGTTCGTCTCCACGAGATACGTCCCGAGCATGCCGTTCTACGAAGTGGAAGCGTTAATTTTTGCAGTTGTCGTCAAGTAGCGGGTGGACGCTCGCCGTGTTTGTTGGAGGAGTGCTTGTGTCGTTATCCGGTCTCGTCTAGTGGCTGGGATGCCTGGCTCTCGCCCAGGAGGCCTGGGTTCGATTCCCGGTACCGGAAATGCACATTTCATTGCTCCTCTTACGCGACTTGTCCCGACTTAGCTCGACTGACGCTCCGCTGACGCTTGCAGAAAACTACGTAAAATATGATTCGCGGCCACAAGTGACGGCGAGAGAGATGCGACATCTGTCCACCTCTTATCCGGGCACATACCTGCGGCCAACAGACTTGGAGGACTGCAAGACATTGCCACGGGGGTTGAATGCAGCTAACCACTCTGCTCAGTGTCCATCAGCGCGGGCACGTTCGTTTGCCAGTATACATATAATGGAGACCGCGTCTGACACAGCTGTTGCGAGACACAGTCGGCCGAGCTTTGCTGTGCACAGCCACTTGCAGTCGCGAGAGTTGAATTCCGCGGTGGCTCCGTGGCCGTGATCGTCTAGTGGTCAGGACATTGCGTTGTGGCCGCGACAACCCAGGCTCGAATCCGGGTCACGGCACTTTTTAAAGTTCTGCCTTGCTGTCGCTGCAATGACGACAGTGACCCAGTGATTGAAATCACGGTGCCCTCCTGATTTTGTGCTCATGTTCCTCAGGCTGCAGGTGGCACTACCGATTCCTTATAAACACGCGATGCCGCCGCACCAGGGCGCTGGCAGCTGCCTGTGTAGTTAATCTCTATTCGAAAAGGGCAGTCGTTTGAGGTGCGATGTTCGAGCAACCAGTCGCAACAGATCAGGAAGCTGTGTCGTGCACTGCATTCTACAAATGCCAGGAACACTGGTGTGGGTAGCGTGGCCGAGCGGTCTAAGGCGCTGGTTTAAGGCACCAGTCTCTTCGGAGGCGTGGGTTCGAATCCCACCGCTGCCAATTTTTACTTCTCGTTTTTGTGCCATTGCGGTGTGTTCTCGTGGGGTAGAACGCAGCTCCTGTGACCGCCGCGTCGCGTAGGTAGCGTGGCCGAGCGGTCTAAGGCGCTGGTTTCAGGCACCAGTCTCTTCGGAGGCGTGGGTTCGAATCCCACCGCTGCCAACGTTTTCCGTCTCGAAAGCAGGAGCACTGATTTCCCGCGAAGGAAAAAGCGCAGCAAAGCGTGAGCGTCGCATTCTTCAACTGTCGTAGCACAGTGGTGCGTGGTGTAACAACAGGATTCACCGGCGCAGTTTGGTCTCATGATTGCTGGCGTTCGTCTCCACGAGATACGTCCCGAGCATGCCGTTCTACGAAGTGGAAGCGTTAATTTTTGCAGTTGTCGTCAAGTAGCGGGTGGACGCTCGCCGTGTTTGTTGGAGGAGTGCTTGTGTCGTTATCCGGTCTCGTCTAGTGGCTGGGATGCCTGGCTCTCGCCCAGGAGGCCTGGGTTCGATTCCCGGTACCGGAAATGCACATTTCATTGCTCCTCTTACGCGACTTGTCCCGACTTAGCTCGACTGACGCTCCGCTGACGCTTGCAGAAAACTACGTAAAATATGATTCGCGGCCACAAGTGACGGCGAGAGAGATGCGACATCTGTCCACCTCTTATCCGGGCACATACCTGCGGCCAACAGACTTGGAGGACTGCAAGACATTGCCACGGGGGTTGAATGCAGCTAACCACTCTGCTCAGTGTCCATCAGCGCGGGCACGTTCGTTTGCCAGTATACATATAATGGAGACCGCGTCTGACACAGCTGTTGCGAGACACAGTCGGCCGAGCTTTGCTGTGCACAGCCACTTGCAGTCGCGAGAGTTGAATTCCGCGGTGGCTCCGTGGCCGTGATCGTCTAGTGGTCAGGACATTGCGTTGTGGCCGCGACAACCCAGGCTCGAATCCGGGTCACGGCACTTTTTAAAGTTCTGCCTTGCTGTCGCTGCAATGACGACAGTGACCCAGTGATTGAAATCACGGTGCCCTCCTGATTTTGTGCTCATGTTCCTCAGGCTGCAGGTGGCACTACCGATTCCTTATAAACACGCGATGCCGCCGCACCAGGGCGCTGGCAGCTGCCTGTGTAGTTAATCTCTATTCGAAAAGGGCAGTCGTTTGAGGTGCGATGTTCGAGCAACCAGTCGCAACAGATCAGGAAGCTGTGTCGTGCACTGCATTCTACAAATGCCAGGAACACTGGTGTGGGTAGCGTGGCCGAGCGGTCTAAGGCGCTGGTTTAAGGCACCAGTCTCTTCGGAGGCGTGGGTTCGAATCCCACCGCTGCCAATTTTTACTTCTCGTTTTTGTGCCATTGCGGTGTGTTCTCGTGGGGTAGAACGCAGCTCCTGTGACCGCCGCGTCGCGTAGGTAGCGTGGCCGAGCGGTCTAAGGCGCTGGTTTCAGGCACCAGTCTCTTCGGAGGCGTGGGTTCGAATCCCACCGCTGCCAACGTTTTCCGTCTCGAAAGCAGGAGCACTGATTTCCCGCGAAGGAAAAAGCGCAGCAAAGCGTGAGCGTCGCATTCTTCAACTGTCGTAGCACAGTGGTGCGTGGTGTAACAACAGGATTCACCGGCGCAGTTTGGTCTCATGATTGCTGGCGTTCGTCTCCACGAGATACGTCCCGAGCATGCCGTTCTACGAAGTGGAAGCGTTAATTTTTGCAGTTGTCGTCAAGTAGCGGGTGGACGCTCGCCGTGTTTGTTGGAGGAGTGCTTGTGTCGTTATCCGGTCTCGTCTAGTGGCTGGGATGCCTGGCTCTCGCCCAGGAGGCCTGGGTTCGATTCCCGGTACCGGAAATGCACATTTCATTGCTCCTCTTACGCGACTTGTCCCGACTTAGCTCGACTGACGCTCCGCTGACGCTTGCAGAAAACTACGTAAAATATGATTCGCGGCCACAAGTGACGGCGAGAGAGATGCGACATCTGTCCACCTCTTATCCGGGCACATACCTGCGGCCAACAGACTTGGAGGACTGCAAGACATTGCCACGGGGGTTGAATGCAGCTAACCACTCTGCTCAGTGTCCATCAGCGCGGGCACGTTCGTTTGCCAGTATACATATAATGGAGACCGCGTCTGACACAGCTGTTGCGAGACACAGTCGGCCGAGCTTTGCTGTGCACAGCCACTTGCAGTCGCGAGAGTTGAATTCCGCGGTGGCTCCGTGGCCGTGATCGTCTAGTGGTCAGGACATTGCGTTGTGGCCGCGACAACCCAGGCTCGAATCCGGGTCACGGCACTTTTTAAAGTTCTGCCTTGCTGTCGCTGCAATGACGACAGTGACCCAGTGATTGAAATCACGGTGCCCTCCTGATTTTGTGCTCATGTTCCTCAGGCTGCAGGTGGCACTACCGATTCCTTATAAACACGCGATGCCGCCGCACCAGGGCGCTGGCAGCTGCCTGTGTAGTTAATCTCTATTCGAAAAGGGCAGTCGTTTGAGGTGCGATGTTCGAGCAACCAGTCGCAACAGATCAGGAAGCTGTGTCGTGCACTGCATTCTACAAATGCCAGGAACACTGGTGTGGGTAGCGTGGCCGAGCGGTCTAAGGCGCTGGTTTAAGGCACCAGTCTCTTCGGAGGCGTGGGTTCGAATCCCACCGCTGCCAATTTTTACTTCTCGTTTTTGTGCCATTGCGGTGTGTTCTCGTGGGGTAGAACGCAGCTCCTGTGACCGCCGCGTCGCGTAGGTAGCGTGGCCGAGCGGTCTAAGGCGCTGGTTTCAGGCACCAGTCTCTTCGGAGGCGTGGGTTCGAATCCCACCGCTGCCAACGTTTTCCGTCTCGAAAGCAGGAGCACTGATTTCCCGCGAAGGAAAAAGCGCAGCAAAGCGTGAGCGTCGCATTCTTCAACTGTCGTAGCACAGTGGTGCGTGGTGTAACAACAGGATTCACCGGCGCAGTTTGGTCTCATGATTGCTGGCGTTCGTCTCCACGAGATACGTCCCGAGCATGCCGTTCTACGAAGTGGAAGCGTTAATTTTTGCAGTTGTCGTCAAGTAGCGGGTGGACGCTCGCCGTGTTTGTTGGAGGAGTGCTTGTGTCGTTATCCGGTCTCGTCTAGTGGCTGGGATGCCTGGCTCTCGCCCAGGAGGCCTGGGTTCGATTCCCGGTACCGGAAATGCACATTTCATTGCTCCTCTTACGCGACTTGTCCCGACTTAGCTCGACTGACGCTCCGCTGACGCTTGCAGAAAACTACGTAAAATATGATTCGCGGCCACAAGTGACGGCGAGAGAGATGCGACATCTGTCCACCTCTTATCCGGGCACATACCTGCGGCCAACAGACTTGGAGGACTGCAAGACATTGCCACGGGGGTTGAATGCAGCTAACCACTCTGCTCAGTGTCCATCAGCGCGGGCACGTTCGTTTGCCAGTATACATATAATGGAGACCGCGTCTGACACAGCTGTTGCGAGACACAGTCGGCCGAGCTTTGCTGTGCACAGCCACTTGCAGTCGCGAGAGTTGAATTCCGCGGTGGCTCCGTGGCCGTGATCGTCTAGTGGTCAGGACATTGCGTTGTGGCCGCGACAACCCAGGCTCGAATCCGGGTCACGGCACTTTTTAAAGTTCTGCCTTGCTGTCGCTGCAATGACGACAGTGACCCAGTGATTGAAATCACGGTGCCCTCCTGATTTTGTGCTCATGTTCCTCAGGCTGCAGGTGGCACTACCGATTCCTTATAAACACGCGATGCCGCCGCACCAGGGCGCTGGCAGCTGCCTGTGTAGTTAATCTCTATTCGAAAAGGGCAGTCGTTTGAGGTGCGATGTTCGAGCAACCAGTCGCAACAGATCAGGAAGCTGTGTCGTGCACTGCATTCTACAAATGCCAGGAACACTGGTGTGGGTAGCGTGGCCGAGCGGTCTAAGGCGCTGGTTTAAGGCACCAGTCTTTTCGGAGGCGTGGGTTCGAATCCCACCGCTGCCAATTTTTACTTCTCGTTTTTGTGCCATTGCGGTGTGTTCTCGTGGGGTAGAACGCAGCTCCTGTGACCGCCGCGTCGCGTAGGTAGCGTGGCCGAGCGGTCTAAGGCGCTGGTTTCAGGCACCAGTCTCTTCGGAGGCGTGGGTTCGAATCCCACCGCTGCCAACGTTTTCCGTCTCGAAAGCAGGAGCACTGATTTCCCGCGAAGGAAAAAGCGCAGCAAAGCGTGAGCGTCGCATTCTTCAACTGTCGTAGCACAGTGGTGCGTGGTGTAACAACAGGATTCACCGGCGCAGTTTGGTCTCATGATTGCTGGCGTTCGTCTCCACGAGATACGTCCCGAGCATGCCGTTCTACGAAGTGGAAGCGTTAATTTTTGCAGTTGTCGTCAAGTAGCGGGTGGACGCTCGCCGTGTTTGTTGGAGGAGTGCTTGTGTCGTTATCCGGTCTCGTCTAGTGGCTGGGATGCCTGGCTCTCGCCCAGGAGGCCTGGGTTCGATTCCCGGTACCGGAAATGCACATTTCATTGCTCCTCTTACGCGACTTGTCCCGACTTAGCTCGACTGACGCTCCGCTGACGCTTGCAGAAAACTACGTAAAATATGATTCGCGGCCACAAGTGACGGCGAGAGAGATGCGACATCTGTCCACCTCTTATCCGGGCACATACCTGCGGCCAACAGACTTGGAGGACTGCAAGACATTGCCACGGGGGTTGAATGCAGCTAACCACTCTGCTCAGTGTCCATCAGCGCGGGCACGTTCGTTTGCCAGTATACATATAATGGAGACCGCGTCTGACACAGCTGTTGCGAGACACAGTCGGCCGAGCTTTGCTGTGCACAGCCACTTGCAGTCGCGAGAGTTGAATTCCGCGGTGGCTCCGTGGCCGTGATCGTCTAGTGGTCAGGACATTGCGTTGTGGCCGCGACAACCCAGGCTCGAATCCGGGTCACGGCACTTTTTAAAGTTCTGCCTTGCTGTCGCTGCAATGACGACAGTGACCCAGTGATTGAAATCACGGTGCCCTCCTGATTTTGTGCTCATGTTCCTCAGGCTGCAGGTGGCACTACCGATTCCTTATAAACACGCGATGCCGCCGCACCAGGGCGCTGGCAGCTGCCTGTGTAGTTAATCTCTATTCGAAAAGGGCAGTCGTTTGAGGTGCGATGTTCGAGCAACCAGTCGCAACAGATCAGGAAGCTGTGTCGTGCACTGCATTCTACAAATGCCAGGAACACTGGTGTGGGTAGCGTGGCCGAGCGGTCTAAGGCGCTGGTTTAAGGCACCAGTCTCTTCGGAGGCGTGGGTTCGAATCCCACCGCTGCCAATTTTTACTTCTCGTTTTTGTGCCATTGCGGTGTGTTCTCGTGGGGTAGAACGCAGCTCCTGTGACCGCCGCGTCGCGTAGGTAGCGTGGCCGAGCGGTCTAAGGCGCTGGTTTCAGGCACCAGTCTCTTCGGAGGCGTGGGTTCGAATCCCACCGCTGCCAACGTTTTCCGTCTCGAAAGCAGGAGCACTGATTTCCCGCGAAGGAAAAAGCGCAGCAAAGCGTGAGCGTCGCATTCTTCAACTGTCGTAGCACAGTGGTGCGTGGTGTAACAACAGGATTCACCGGCGCAGTTTGGTCTCATGATTGCTGGCGTTCGTCTCCACGAGATACGTCCCGAGCATGCCGTTCTACGAAGTGGAAGCGTTAATTTTTGCAGTTGTCGTCAAGTAGCGGGTGGACGCTCGCCGTGTTTGTTGGAGGAGTGCTTGTGTCGTTATCCGGTCTCGTCTAGTGGCTGGGATGCCTGGCTCTCGCCCAGGAGGCCTGGGTTCGATTCCCGGTACCGGAAATGCACATTTCATTGCTCCTCTTACGCGACTTGTCCCGACTTAGCTCGACTGACGCTCCGCTGACGCTTGCAGAAAACTACGTAAAATATGATTCGCGGCCACAAGTGACGGCGAGAGAGATGCGACATCTGTCCACCTCTTATCCGGGCACATACCTGCGGCCAACAGACTTGGAGGACTGCAAGACATTGCCACGGGGGTTGAATGCAGCTAACCACTCTGCTCAGTGTCCATCAGCGCGGGCACGTTCGTTTGCCAGTATACATATAATGGAGACCGCGTCTGACACAGCTGTTGCGAGACACAGTCGGCCGAGCTTTGCTGTGCACAGCCACTTGCAGTCGCGAGAGTTGAATTCCGCGGTGGCTCCGTGGCCGTGATCGTCTAGTGGTCAGGACATTGCGTTGTGGCCGCGACAACCCAGGCTCGAATCCGGGTCACGGCACTTTTTAAAGTTCTGCCTTGCTGTCGCTGCAATGACGACAGTGACCCAGTGATTGAAATCACGGTGCCCTCCTGATTTTGTGCTCATGTTCCTCAGGCTGCAGGTGGCACTACCGATTCCTTATAAACACGCGATGCCGCCGCACCAGGGCGCTGGCAGCTGCCTGTGTAGTTAATCTCTATTCGAAAAGGGCAGTCGTTTGAGGTGCGATGTTCGAGCAACCAGTCGCAACAGATCAGGAAGCTGTGTCGTGCACTGCATTCTACAAATGCCAGGAACACTGGTGTGGGTAGCGTGGCCGAGCGGTCTAAGGCGCTGGTTTAAGGCACCAGTCTCTTCGGAGGCGTGGGTTCGAATCCCACCGCTGCCAATTTTTACTTCTCGTTTTTGTGCCATTGCGGTGTGTTCTCGTGGGGTAGAACGCAGCTCCTGTGACCGCCGCGTCGCGTAGGTAGCGTGGCCGAGCGGTCTAAGGCGCTGGTTTCAGGCACCAGTCTCTTCGGAGGCGTGGGTTCGAATCCCACCGCTGCCAACGTTTTCCGTCTCGAAAGCAGGAGCACTGATTTCCCGCGAAGGAAAAAGCGCAGCAAAGCGTGAGCGTCGCATTCTTCAACTGTCGTAGCACAGTGGTGCGTGGTGTAACAACAGGATTCACCGGCGCAGTTTGGTCTCATGATTGCTGGCGTTCGTCTCCACGAGATACGTCCCGAGCATGCCGTTCTACGAAGTGGAAGCGTTAATTTTTGCAGTTGTCGTCAAGTAGCGGGTGGACGCTCGCCGTGTTTGTTGGAGGAGTGCTTGTGTCGTTATCCGGTCTCGTCTAGTGGCTGGGATGCCTGGCTCTCGCCCAGGAGGCCTGGGTTCGATTCCCGGTACCGGAAATGCACATTTCATTGCTCCTCTTACGCGACTTGTCCCGACTTAGCTCGACTGACGCTCCGCTGACGCTTGCAGAAAACTACGTAAAATATGATTCGCGGCCACAAGTGACGGCGAGAGAGATGCGACATCTGTCCACCTCTTATCCGGGCACATACCTGCGGCCAACAGACTTGGAGGACTGCAAGACATTGCCACGGGGGTTGAATGCAGCTAACCACTCTGCTCAGTGTCCATCAGCGCGGGCACGTTCGTTTGCCAGTATACATATAATGGAGACCGCGTCTGACACAGCTGTTGCGAGACACAGTCGGCCGAGCTTTGCTGTGCACAGCCACTTGCAGTCGCGAGAGTTGAATTCCGCGGTGGCTCCGTGGCCGTGATCGTCTAGTGGTCAGGACATTGCGTTGTGGCCGCGACAACCCAGGCTCGAATCCGGGTCACGGCACTTTTTAAAGTTCTGCCTTGCTGTCGCTGCAATGACGACAGTGACCCAGTGATTGAAATCACGGTGCCCTCCTGATTTTGTGCTCATGTTCCTCAGGCTGCAGGTGGCACTACCGATTCCTTATAAACACGCGATGCCGCCGCACCAGGGCGCTGGCAGCTGCCTGTGTAGTTAATCTCTATTCGAAAAGGGCAGTCGTTTGAGGTGCGATGTTCGAGCAACCAGTCGCAACAGATCAGGAAGCTGTGTCGTGCACTGCATTCTACAAATGCCAGGAACACTGGTGTGGGTAGCGTGGCCGAGCGGTCTAAGGCGCTGGTTTAAGGCACCAGTCTTTTCGGAGGCGTGGGTTCGAATCCCACCGCTGCCAATTTTTACTTCTCGTTTTTGTGCCATTGCGGTGTGTTCTCGTGGGGTAGAACGCAGCTCCTGTGACCGCCGCGTCGCGTAGGTAGCGTGGCCGAGCGGTCTAAGGCGCTGGTTTCAGGCACCAGTCTCTTCGGAGGCGTGGGTTCGAATCCCACCGCTGCCAACGTTTTCCGTCTCGAAAGCAGGAGCACTGATTTCCCGCGAAGGAAAAAGCGCAGCAAAGCGTGAGCGTCGCATTCTTCAACTGTCGTAGCACAGTGTGTGCGTGGTGTAACAACAGGATTCACCGGCGCAGTTTGGTCTCATGATTGCTGGCGTTCGTCTCCACGAGATACGTCCCGAGCATGCCGTTCTACGAAGTGGGAAGCGTTAATTTTTGCAGTTGTCGTCAAGTAGCGGGTGGACGCTCGCCGTGTTTGTTGGAGGAGTGCTTGTGTCGTTATCCGGTCTCGTCTAGTGGCTGGGATGCCTGGCTCTCGCCCAGGAGGCCTGGGTTCGATTCCCGGTACCGGAAATGCACATTTCATTGCTCCTCTTACGCGACTTGTCCCGACTTAGCTCGACTGACGCTCCGCTGACGCTTGCAGAAAACTACGTAAAATATGATTCGCGGCCACAAGTGACGGCGAGAGAGATGCGACATCTGTCCACCTCTTATCCGGGCACATACCTGCGGCCAACAGACTTGGAGGACTGCAAGACATTGCCACGGGGGTTGAATGCAGCTAACCACTCTGCTCAGTGTCCATCAGCGCGGGCGTTCGTTTGCCAGTATACATATAATGGAGACCGCGTCTGACACAGCTGTTGCGAGACACAGTCGGCCGAGCTTTGCTGTGCACAGCCACTTGCAGTCGCGAGAGTTGAATTCCGCGGTGGCTCCGTGGCCGTGATCGTCTAGTGGTCAGGACATTGCGTTGTGGCCGCGACAACCCAGGCTCGAATCCGGGTCACGGCACTTTTTAAAGTTCTGCCTTGCTGTCGCTGCAATGACGACAGTGACCCAGTGATTGAAATCACGGTGCCCTCCTGATTTTGTGCTCATGTTCCTCAGGCTGCAGGTGGCACTACCGATTCCTTATAAACACGCGATGCCGCCGCACCAGGGCGCTGGCAGCTGCCTGTGTAGTTAATCTCTATTCGAAAAGGGCAGTCGTTTGAGGTGCGATGTTCGAGCAACCAGTCGCAACAGATCAGGAAGCTGTGTCGTGCACTGCATTCTACAAATGCCAGGAACACTGGTGTGGGTAGCGTGGCCGAGCGGTCTAAGGCGCTGGTTTAAGGCACCAGTCTCTTCGGAGGCGTGGGTTCGAATCCCACCGCTGCCAATTTTTACTTCTCGTTTTTGTGCCATTGCGGTGTGTTCTCGTGGGGTAGAACGCAGCTCCTGTGACCGCCGCGTCGCGTAGGTAGCGTGGCCGAGCGGTCTAAGGCGCTGGTTTCAGGCACCAGTCTCTTCGGAGGCGTGGGTTCGAATCCCACCGCTGCCAACGTTTTCCGTCTCGAAAGCAGGAGCACTGATTTCCCGCGAAGGAAAAAGCGCAGCAAAGCGTGAGCGTCGCATTCTTCAACTGTCGTAGCACAGTGGTGCGTGGTGTAACAACAGGATTCACCGGCGCAGTTTGGTCTCATGATTGCTGGCGTTCGTCTCCACGAGATACGTCCCGAGCATGCCGTTCTACGAAGTGGAAGCGTTAATTTTTGCAGTTGTCGTCAAGTAGCGGGTGGACGCTCGCCGTGTTTGTTGGAGGAGTGCTTGTGTCGTTATCCGGTCTCGTCTAGTGGCTGGGATGCCTGGCTCTCGCCCAGGAGGCCTGGGTTCGATTCCCGGTACCGGAAATGCACATTTCATTGCTCCTCTTACGCGACTTGTCCCGACTTAGCTCGACTGACGCTCCGCTGACGCTTGCAGAAAACTACGTAAAATATGATTCGCGGCCACAAGTGACGGCGAGAGAGATGCGACATCTGTCCACCTCTTATCCGGGCACATACCTGCGGCCAACAGACTTGGAGGACTGCAAGACATTGCCACGGGGGTTGAATGCAGCTAACCACTCTGCTCAGTGTCCATCAGCGCGGGCACGTTCGTTTGCCAGTATACATATAATGGAGACCGCGTCTGACACAGCTGTTGCGAGACACAGTCGGCCGAGCTTTGCTGTGCACAGCCACTTGCAGTCGCGAGAGTTGAATTCCGCGGTGGCTCCGTGGCCGTGATCGTCTAGTGGTCAGGACATTGCGTTGTGGCCGCGACAACCCAGGCTCGAATCCGCTCGAATCCGGGTCACGGCACTTTTTAAAGTTCTGCCTTGCTGTCGCTGCAATGACGACAGTGACCCAGTGATTGAAATCACGGTGCCCTCCTGATTTTGTGCTCATGTTCCTCAGGCTGCAGGTGGCACTACGCAATTCCTTATAAACACGCGATGCCGCCGCACCAGGGCGCTGCAGCTGCCTGTGTAGTTAATCTCTATTCGAAAAGGGCAGTCGTTTGAGGTGCGATGTTCGAGCAACCAGTCGCAACAGATCAGGAAGCTGTGTCGTGCACTGCATTCTACAAATGCCAGGAACACTGGTGTGGGTAGCGTGGCCGAGCGGTCTAAGGCGCTGGTTTAAGGCACCAGTCTTTTCGGAGGCGTGGGTTCGAATCCCACCGCTGCCAATTTTTACTTCTCGTTTTTGTGCCATTGCGGTGTGTTCTCGTGGGGTAGAACGCAGCTCCTGTGACCGCCGCGTCGCGTAGGTAGCGTGGCCGAGCGGTCTAAGGCGCTGGTTTCAGGCACCAGTCTCTTCGGAGCGTGGGTTCGAATCCCACCGCTGCCAACGTTTTCCGTCTCGAAAGCAGGAGCACTGATTTCCCGCGAAGGAAAAAGCGCAGCAAAGCGTGAGCGTCGCATTCTTCAACTGTCGTAGCACAGTGGTGCGTGGTGTAACAACAGGATTCACCGGCGCAGTTTGGTCTCATGATTGCTGGCGTTCGTCTCCACGAGATACGTCCCGAGCATGCCGTTCTACGAAGTGGAAGCGTTAATTTTTGCAGTTGTCGTCAAGTAGCGGGTGGACGCTCGCCGTGTTTGTTGGAGGAGTGCTTGTGTCGTTATCCGGTCTCGTCTAGTGGCTGGGATGCCTGGCTCTCGCCCAGGAGGCCTGGGTTCGATTCCCGGTACCGGAAATGCACATTTCATTGCTCCTCCTTACGCGACTTGTCCCGACTTAGCTCGACTGACGCTCCGCTGACGCTTGCAGAAAACTACGTAAAATATGATTCGCGGCCACAAGTGACGGGCGAGAGAGATGCGACATCTGTCCACCTCTTATCCGGGCACATACTGCGGCCAACAGACTTGGAGGACTGCAAGACATTGCCACGGGGGTTGAATGCAGCTAACCACTCTGCTCAGTGTCCCATCAGCGCGGCACGTTCGTTTGCCAGTATACATATAATGGAGACCGCGTCTGACACAGCTGTTGCGAGACACAGTCGGCCGAGCTTTGCTGTGCACAGCCACTTGCAGTCGCGAGAGTTGAATTCCGCGGTGGCTCCGTGGGCCGTGATCGTCTAGTGGTCAGGACATTGCGTTGTGGCCGCGACAACCCAGGCTCGAATCCGGGTCACGGCACTTTTTAAAGTTCTGCCTTGCTGTCGCTGCAATGACGACAGTGACCCAGTGATTGAAATCACGGTGCCCTCCTGATTTTGTGCTCATGTTCCTCAGGCTGCAGGTGGGCACTACCGATTCCTTATAAACACGCGATGCCGCCGCACCAGGGCGCTGGCAGCTGCCTGTGTAGTTAATCTCTATTCGAAAAGGGGCAGTCGTTTGAGGTGCGATGTTCGAGCAAACCAGTCGCAACAGATCAGGGAAGCTGTGTCGTGCACTGCATTCTACAAATGCCAGGAACACTGGTGTGGGTAGCGTGGCCGAGGGGCGGTCTAAGGCGCTGGTTTTAAGGCACCAGTCTTTTCGGAGGCGTGGGTTCGAATCCCACCGCTGCCAATTTTTACTTCTCGTTTTTAGTGCCATTGCGGTGTGTTCTCGTGGGGTAGAACGCAGCTCCTGTGACCGCCGCGTCGCGTAGGTAGCGTGGCCGAGCGGTCTAAGAGCGCTGTTTCAGGCACCAGTCTCTTCGGAGGCGTGGGTTCGAATCCCACCGCTGCCAACGTTTTCCGTCTCGAAAGGCAGGAGCACTGATTTCCCGCGAAGGAAAAAGCGCAGGCAAAGCGTGAGCGTCGCATTCTTCAACTGTCGTAGCACAGTGGGGGCGTTGGTGTAACAACAGGATTCACCGGCGCAGTTTGGTCTCATGATTGCTGGCGTTCGTCTCCACGAGATACGTCCCGAGCATGCCGTTCTACGAAGTGAAGCGTTAATTTTGCAGTTGTCGTCAAGTAGCGGGTGGACGCTCGCCGTGTTTGTTGGAGGATGCTTGTGTCGTTATCCGGTCTCGTCTAGTGGCTGGGATGCCTGGCTCTCGCCCAGGAGGCCTGGGTTCGATTCCCGGTACCCGGAAATGCACATTTCATTGCTCCTCTTACGCGACTTGTCCCGACTTAGCTCGACTGACGCTCCGCTGACGCTTGCAGAAAACTACGTAAAATATGATTCGCGCGGCCACAAGTGACGGCGAGAGAGATGCGACATCTGTCCACCTCTTATCCGGGCCACATACCTGCGGCCAACAGACTTGGAGGACTGCAAGACATTGCCACGGGGTTGAATGCAGCTAACCACTCTGCTCAGTGTCCATCAGCGCGGGCACGTTCGTTTGCCAGTATACATATAATGGAGACCGCGTCTGACACGGCTGTTGCGAGACACAGTCGGCCGAGCTTTGCTGTGCACAGCCACTTGCAGTCGCGAGAGTTGAATTCCGCGGTGGCTCCGTGGCCGTGATCGGTCTAGTGGTCAGGACATTGCGTTGTGGCCGCGACAACCCAGGCTCGAATCCGGGTCACGGCACTTTTTAAAGTTCTGCCTTGCTGTCGCTTGCAATGACGACAGTGACCCAGTGATTGAAATCACGGTGCCCTCCTGATTTTGTGCTCATGTTCCTCAGGCTGCAGGTGGCACTACCGATTCCTTATAAACACGCGATGCCCGCCGCACCCAGGGCGCTGGCAGCTGCCTGTGTAGTTAATCTCTATTCGAAAAGGGCAGTCGTTTGAGGTGCGATGTTCGAGCAACCAGTCGCAACAGATCAGGAAGCTGTGTCGTGCACTGCATTCTTCAAATGCCAGGAACCACTGGTGTGGGTAGCGTGGCCGAGCGGTCTAAGGCGCTGGTTTAAGGCACCAGTCTCTTCGGAGGCGTGGATCGAATCCCACCGCTGCCAAATCATTTTACTTCTCGTTTTTGTGCCATTGCGGTGTGTTCTCGTGGGGGTAGAACGCAGCTCCTGTGACCGCCGCGTCGCGTAGGTAGCGTGGCCGAGCGGTCTAAAGGCGCTGGTTTCAAGGCACCAGTCTCTTCGGAGGCGTGGGTTCGAATCCCACCGCTGCCAACGTTTTTCCGTCTCGAAAGCAGGAGCACTGATTTCCCGCGAAGGAAAAAGCGCAGCAAAGCGTGAGCGTCGCATTCTTCAACTGTCGTAGCACAGTGGTGCGTGGTGTAACAACAGGATTCACCGGCGCAGTTTGGTCTCATGATTGCTGGCGTTCGTCTCCACGAGATACGTCCCGAGCATGCCGTTCTACGAAGTGGAAGCGTTAATTTTTGCAGTTGTCGTCAAGTAGCGGGTGGGACGCTCGCCGTGTTTGTTGGAGGAGTGCTTGTGTCGTTATCCGGTCTCGTCTAGTGGCTGGGATGCCTGGCTCTCGCCAGGAGGCCTGGTTCGATTCCCGGTACCGGAAATGCACATTTCATTGCTCCTCTTACGCGACTTGTCCCGACTTAGCTCGACTGACGCTCCGCTGACGCTTGCAGAAAAACTACGTAAAATATG